>NW_015623079.1:98546-100499 GCF_001515625.1 Sinocyclocheilus rhinocerous | reverse complement strand
ACATCAGCTGACTTCTCGATCTGGATAACCGATCGGATCTGTATTTCCCGCGCAATATTTAAATAAGGCTGCGGTGCAAAGTCAACCTGAAGTGGTGGGTTTTCTTTTGAAAACTATTTTAAGTCGCGGGACATTTTACAAATCAAAATAAATGTGCGAGTCTCACTAGCACTCTGTTCTTCCGACAGATCGGGAGAGGGGGCGGCGTTTTGCGTGATGTCGACGCAGTGTCTCGTTCCCTACTCAGGGAACCATGGTTACATAAGTAACCTGAGACGTTTTGCGTGATGTCGACCTGCGAACGCAGACACGATGGCTGGATTGCGTTTACATTACACTGAGATCCGATCACAATGCGTCCTCGACTACCTCTGGACCAGGACACGCTGATCGGATAACATTCCGATCAGAAGCGCGTTTACACTTGCCTTTTCAATGTGTAGCCTACGTGGACAACATCCGGATACAGGTCGCATGTTAATGCCAAGTGTAAACGCAGCCAAAATTGAGATGTTCAGAAGTCATCAGGGATTTTTATCAGAAGTTAATAAAGAAGATGATTCAAATGACACCCAAAAAAAACCAAAAAAAAAACGATGACTACAGAATACTGAGATAAATAATTAGTAGTTTGTATATATTATAACATAGTATTCTATTATATATATATACAACTGTTTAAACGTTTGGGATCAGTGAGATTTATGTTTGTTTGTTTTGTTTTTTTTAAGAAGTGTCTTATGCTCCTCAAGGCTGCATTTATTTAATAATAATAATAATAATAAAAAACAATAAATAATATTGTGAAATATAAGAATTCAAAATAACAGTTCTATATTAATAATTTAATGTATTTCTGTGATTAAAGCTGAATTTTCAGTGCCATGTAATCCTTCAGAAATCATTCCAGAAATCATTCTATCAATGTTGGAAACGGTTGTGCTGCTTAGCATTTGATTGATTGATTGATTGGTTGCAACCGGTGATACTTTTTCAGGATTCTTTGATAAATGAAAAGTTAAAAAGAACAGCATTTATACAAAGTCGAATATTTTGTAAGTCTTTATTATCACTTTTTATCAATTAAACATAACCTTGCTTGAAAAAAAAAATGGCTGATGAAAATTCAGCCTTGCCACCACAGGAATAAATTATATTTTAAAGTATATTAAAATAGAAAAACTACTTTAATTAGTAATATTGTTTCATATTAGTGTTCATTTCATATAGTTTAATATTAGTGTTTTTGTATTAAATAAATGCAGCCTAGATGAGCATAAGAGACTTCTTTATAAAAAAGAAAAAAAAAAAACTCACTTACCCAAACTTTTACACAGCTGTGTATATAATAGAATACTATTTTATAATATCTATAAACTAGAACTTATTCATCTCATTGTATCACTGTAAGCACAGTGGTTTACCCGTGATATTTCTTGGCCATACCATATCTGTGGTGCACAATAATATTTCCATAGTATATTCCTACATTATAGTACAATCAAATGACCATGTCATTGCTCTGTAATAATAACATCACTGTAACAAGAGAGTATTTTTGCAACAGAACTCCATGCAGCAATTTTAACCTGTAAAAATACACTTGATTGTTTAATGAAAACACATTAGAGTTGTACATTTGAGAAATGTAGCTATAGTAGCCTATATTAACAGTTCATCAGTGAAACGCATGCTAAATATAAAGAGAGACGACCTAATCTGTCTCTCTCTAGCTACAGAAGGCAGATGAGGTTACTATCGGACAAAGCTTATTCTAAGCTCTGGGAAAACAGGAGGCTACTGCCCAAATGTCAGTTTAATGCAGTATAGTGTGCTTTCATATTAAAACTGTATTATGTAATATGATATAAAAATCCACATCATCATCATATGAAATTTCCATTTGAGTAAATTTAGTGCAGGCATTCCATTTTGAAGAGATATTTATATATA
>NW_015623079.1:91251-98531 GCF_001515625.1 Sinocyclocheilus rhinocerous | reverse complement strand
GGTCCTCCACGCTCTCCTCGCGTCTGTTATTGTTTACACCTGCGCTCGGTGTTCAGAGGGTGACGTCACTGGCCGTGCAGCAGCGGCGTCAGAGGACGCGTACGGGACACACAGGACGCGTTTTTGCGATGAAATGGAATGGAACACACGAAACGGAACGCACCGGCGACGGCGAGGTCTCGCGGCGCGTTTTAAAAAGCTGAACTGCTTTCATAAAGCGCGACACATCGACAGTCACTAGAAAGCAAATAAATCACGTGTAACTATATTTAGACTATAAGCCATAATTAAAAATGCATAAATGTATAGTCCAAATATAGTACTCTGTGTACATACCTACATAAAATCAAAATGTTTACTAAAATGAATTATATATTATTTAGTTCGTTATAGGCTAGTATATATATATATATATATATGCTATAATGTACTGTATAATATAGAGCTAATATGTGATACTGTAAATAATTGAGTATATCAGTTCATATACCCAGAGCCTGTAAACAGAAGTTAAATATTGTCAATAGCCAATGCACTGCTCAAATTTGTATTCTACCAGTGCAGAATGCAGAGAACAGGTTTAATGCACCCTCCCTCTGGTGGCTGACTACTGAAAATGACATTTATTGGCAGAGAAGTGAAAAGCCATAATCATCTTTTATGCCCAATTTAGTATGCTTTCGATTAATGAATGAATGAATGAATGAATCAATTAATAACATGGAAGAATGTTCAGTTAGGTAAGGTTCTTTACCCAACACTTCTGACAGTTTTGAAACCAGTGTGTGAGCGAGTGTGGGTGTGCATGCGTGTGTGTGTGCGTGTACCTACTTAACCATATTTTGGGGACAAATTTGTACACATAAGTGAGCAAAACCTGACAAAATCACCGAAAACTCCATTTGGGGACGTCCTCATTTGTAGAACTGGTATTAAAATAAAGTAAGTTTTTTTTTTTTTTGAAATTGTAAAAATGCATAAAGTTTTCTGTGAGGGGTAGGGGTGGGTTTAGGTTAAAAAGTGTATAACTATCTGTATATAAAAACAATAGACGTCTATGTAATGTCCCCATTTAGATAGCTAAGTAAACGTGCGTGTGTGTGTGTGTGTGTGTGTGTCCTGGTCACAAGATCTTGCATGTGAGCTGCTGTTGCCGCTGCGGTGGGTCCTGAATAGTGCAGTTTTGCTGACAGCATTCCTGGCCATACATAGTTGCACAACTACCTGTTTATCAATGATTTTCCACTGCAGAAACACACACATATACCAGTCTTAAATGAGGTCATTCTAAACATAATGGTGCAGGATGTAGCCTACTTTTTACATTAACAATGATACTTCTATCAGCAGTGATTCTGATCAGGTATTAGCATACAGTGAAGGAAAATTACCCATAACTTGTACAAAACAATACAAATAAAATAAAATAAATAAATACAAATATATATACCTTACTGTGTTACAAATCAGGAAAAAAACAAACAATACAAATAAAACCACTATAACCAATTGATCCAGATTAATCAAATACCTACAGTAAAACAAAACAAACTAAAAAATCTCTAATAGCACGTATCTCTAAAAAAAATACATATGCACCTTTCTGTAATATTGTGATTGAAGTAGGTATAAAATATTGGTTACACTTTATTTTAAGGTGTCCTTGTTCCAGTGTAATTATACATATAAGTACTGAGTAATATTAATTAACTACATGTACTTACTACATGGTTATGGTTAGGATTAGGGTTTGGTTTCGGGTTACTTGCATGTAATTATGTATAATTAATTGTTATTATAATAGTAAGTACATGTAACATATGGAACAAGGACACCTTAAATAAAGTGTTACCAAAATATCTCCTAAAACAATTACACTTACACAGGCAATAGATTAACAGCTCAACTGTACATACAGTATAACTGAAAGAAAGACCTGCAACCACAATGCAGCGTTACATCATTAAACGGACAAGCATGATTTAACCAGCCTATTATACTTTTTAAGGCTAAAGTTTTTCAAATTTCAGTTTTTAACAATATCACACTTAAGATCTGATTTTTTTTATAATCCAATAAAAGCAGTTCTTATATTTAATACAAATATTATTCCTTTCTTTGCATGCATAACGGGCATAAGTTATGAAACAGCAGCTAGGCTTATGGGTAAACCAAGTCCTTTTGAAAACACGCTGTGATTAGACAGAAAATACAGACACAAACTCATCACTGGAATGAAAACGATGTTATTTACAGTAGCATTGACAGGGCCCCCAGCCACCCTCCCTCTCTCCACCTCTACCAGAGCTGCTGTACGATATAAATGTGAGAGACGTCAGCCGTCCTGCCAGAGATGCAATGAGCTACAACATGAGGGCACTGGGACTGATTCTTATAACTCTGCTGCTGCTGACAGCGGGTGAAGGTACAAGTGCATTTAAACAATAGAATATAACCTTGCAACTAGTCTTGATGTGTAGGTATTGGTAGTAGTATTCCAAGAAATGTGTGGCTGCTGATGTGCATTTGCTGGTTAATGGCATTATGTATTACTTACTGGCAAAGACAACAGTTTAGACTGCTGGACAAGTATGGAGTGTGCCTTTGCTTGTTTTAACTCCGTTTTAACCTTTCCCGAAAGCTAATGACACAGATGTACAGGGCTGGACTTGCGGATGTCGAGGGCTGTGCAGGAAGCACTGCTACGCGCAGGAGTACATGATTGGCTACCATGGTTGCCCTCGAAGATACAGGTACTCAAATGTTCTTCAGTGAATGCTATTGCACAGATTACATTTGATTTTATTGATTATAACGGTTATTGTATACAGATGTGAATTACATTGTACTGTGAATTGTACAAAAGTATATCTGCGGAAATTTACTTACAATGGAAGTCAATGTACACTTGGCCCATAGACTTCCATTGATTGATAGACTATGTATGGATGGATGGATGTTGTATGTATGTATGGATGGATGGATGGATGGGACTAAATCTAAATGCTTTGGATGGATGCTCTCAGTTGTGCCTAATTATCCTGAATTATCCCTGCCTAAAAAGTTACACAAATAAATCTTGCCGAAATATTTTATTCACAACTTTACATTTCTCAGTATTTTTTTATTCTTTTGTAGGTGCTGTGCTTTGCGATTTTAACCTATAACCTATTTATGAAGAAGCTCCTGCTTACCAAGACGGCGTGCAGAACCCCTTCTTTCACAGAAAATTAGAAATGCTGTGTTGATTTATGAATGTTAGCATAAAGGTGCGGTCACGTCAGCCAAATTTCTCATGCAGATGTATGAAGTCACTTTCAAACCAAGCAGCTTTCTGTTGGTCAGCGAGGTGAAATCCGTTAAATGTGACCGCACCTCAAGAATGATTTTTGCTGCAAAATGTCACCAAGAGTTTGCATTATTCTGTCACCTTCTTAAACAATCACCTAAAAAAAGACGGAGCAAAAAAGCAGCAAAAGTAACACCGAATAAGATCCACATTTTGATTGCCAAAAAAATCTGCCAATATGCACTCAGAATTTAGATTGACCCATTGTTAATTATTAGACTGGTCACTGTATGCAGTATATTTGTTTGGTATCTGCTCTAATTGGATTAATGGAGAAAGCAGCTCAGCTTTGGTTTCCACGGTATGACCTGCATTGAGTAACAAGAGTTCGCTGACCCATATATCTCATAACACGGCAACAATCCCATCCAATACATAAAGGGCAAATGCAAGTTTGACGTCTTTTAACAGTCTTTGAAGCAGCTGGATTGCTGAATGCTTTGTGTTGTAATTTATGGTGTTTCAATGAAATAAAATACATCTTTTAGAAGGTTTAAAGAAAGTTTTTTTTTTTCTTCAAAATGCCAGTTATGTGTCTAACGTTAATTGTTTTGACTGTGATACAGGACAAAGGTATAATAAAATTGATTTAGTCTACATTGGCAGGTCGACCTGCCACAGAATTAAAAATAAAATAAAATATATTTGCAAGTTTTTATCTCACTATCTCATTATCTCTCGCAATTGAGGTTATATCCCATATGTGTTGGACTTAAATCGGTCATAAAATCTAAATATAAAACAAATTTCCACCTAATGCGGTGTATAGTCTTCAGTGTTGTAGAGGAACGCGCGTGATCACACTCACAGATCCACTTTATTGGATGGGGCCAAATGTGAGTCATTCCATCTATGTGCATCAGCGTGTTCAAAGCACAATGGAACAAACCCCCACAGATCTGTTTACACAGGCTCTGCCGTCACAATAATGTCTAGGGCACAGACTGACTTTCAAAGGGTAAAAATATAATATGAGAGTCACTAAAAATACTGCCAGTGTTTTTCAGGTGTTATTTGTTGCATCTTATTTACGGTATTGTATGCGGTATTACATGTGATCTAACACAGTTGATTTTAAAGTCTCAATATATCTTTTCTTCCATATTATGATCATTTGAGAGAAAAGGATTGTTGAAAAATATGAATGAGGATGGGGTTCTGTTCATCGGTTGTTGAGTGGATGGAGGCAGACCTGAATGTGTGCTTGGACTAAATGATTGGAGAAGTCTTGTATGAAGTCTTGTAAGATACTGTATAAGTCTGTTGTTTCACTGGAACGTCAAGTTATTACATTTTAATAATAAAAAAAAAAGAAGCTCAAAATAATTTTAGTGGAATATGGTGCTGTGTTTCATTTGCATTATGTAAATAATGAAGTCAATATTATGGTTTCTAAAATTCTGAAAGTCAGCTGGAATATGACATTATTAACTGGAATTTTGAATCACACACACCTTATTCTGAATGTTTACTTGTATTAAATATTCTGAATATTTGTCTGAAAGCAAGCCTGGGTGAAATAGTTATGTAAATTCAAGCAAATAAAGAAATACATTTTTGTTTTAAAATGTAGATATAAATAAATAATAGCCATCTTTACAGAGCTAAGACTGTGCCTGCTTAATCAGAGCAAAAATGTAATGCTGAATAAAAGCCAAATTAATATAAATAATTTGTGTCTGCTCTGACCCACCTCAGGCCCTAGTATCAAGTATGCTGTGTAAATGCATTCATGCCACCTCTGAGCAGCATGATACAGTCTATATAAACACACCAACATGCCACTTCAAAAGTGCTTCTGTGCCACCTTTGACCTTCGCAGTGTAACTTTACTGTAATTTGTATAAAAAAAACAATAAAACAAACAAACAATTGAGGCTTAAACCGAATGTTGAAACCATTTACATGGTGCATTCCTATTTTTATAAATGTGAGTAATATAGCAATAATCTTGTCATAAATATAAAAAAACAGAACATGAATTTTTGATTGGGAAATGAGTAGAGGTGGTCAAAAAAGAATAAATCAGATCTGGCAAAAGTTATTAAAACGAAAGATTGACATCAAACAGAAATGTAAAAACGCCTTATCACTTTATTTTGTAATTTTTTTGTTTGTTTGATAACAGGCACATACAATATGGGTAGCTAAAGCTGAATATTATTAGACAAAAATGCTTAGAATCCTTAATGGAATTCAGCAAGTTAATATTTCACAATACGGAGAAACAAACTGCATCCAGATGTACAGTTCTTTCAAAATAAATTATTACTTGATAATTTATTTACTTGAAAATATCTGCTGACAGAACACCGAAAGAAAACCAGGAAATTCAGGTCCATTCACTCCTGAGTGTGAAAAACAGGTCAAAACTGATCCAATGAAAAAAAATACAATAAATAAACATAAAACGATTATCCCTGGTTTAAGTTTAAATGGCCAAACACAAAAGTATCAAAATGACAAGAGGACAATTCAACAGATGGACACGGTCCCTTTTTTGCTTTTCATTGTCCTTCAAAGCCTAAACAACAAGTATAAATCAGAATAGAAAAAAATGTGCAGATTGAAAACATTTTATAAAGCTCGGCGTATATATATATATATATATATATATATATATACAGGCGTATATAGGCGTCATGAAATGTGGGCGCACTATCGTGGTTCACTTCCAAAAACACTCCTAAAGTAAGGAGTGACTTATTTTGCTTTATGAATACATAAATATCCTCGCAACACCTAAAAACTTAATGGGAACTGTTTTTGATTATGAAAAAAAATACATTTATAGACCAACTTTTCATTTTTGGGTGAACTATTTCTTTAAAGTGAGTGTTTAAATTTACCTAAAATCTACTGATATCGAAGAACACTGTTTTTTCTTATCTATGCATGTTGTAGAAATGTCTGGATTTTTATTAAGAGCATTATAATGAGAGACCGGTATAAGCTGAACTTGTATTTAAAAAAACAAAACAAAAAACATGGTTAACAAAAAAGAAAACTGGACCATTTCTTTAACAGAAGAAATAGAACACTGTGCTGACCTTATGTAATGTTATAGCTGCGAGCTAAACTCTGATAACACTCACTAGCCTGAATAAAATCTGTGTTTGTCCCACTAAAGCCACCGTTACTGCATGTTCTGTGTCACTGAAGGCCAGTGCCGTCAGTTTCTACTAAACGTTACTTTGTCTTCTTGTCTGTGGCCAATGTATCATGAAGCTTTGAGACAGATTTCTCATATTGGTCCATCACCAGCGTCCCGTTCTCATCGAAGAACACCCCGACTGACTTCGTAAACTCCATCTCCCTCGACTGCTTGGTTTTCCCATCAGTGAAACACAATCTTAAAGTATACTGGTCATCAAACCTAATGGAAACAAGTCAGTAAGTTGCAATCAATTTATATTTAGAAGAATTACACTACAGTATGATGTTTTTCTTTTTCTGAAGAATGGCATTGCTATACAGTGAACAGGTGTTTTGTACAGTAGGGCTGTTAAAATGGCTGAAAAACTAAATTCGAATTGTGTACTTAAATATCAAAATTCGAATTATATTCGAATTTAAAATGCATAATTTCAGTTAGGGTGAAGAAAAGCTTTTGGCTTCTCTTCTGAGGCCACAAGAGGGCGTATTGAGCAAAATATTACTAATGCACGTTTATTCAACGCATAAGAAAACATGACTATCTGTGAAAAAAAAAGTGCATAATGTTTAAAATAATGTTTAAAAACAAATTAGAATGAATTAAGTTGCTTAAACAACTATAAACAAAACAGCATCATGTATGTATGCATAGTTTAATACAAAGGGCGGAAAGCCAATCACACGGAGTGCATTTTTCATTTAAAAACATGAGATGCAGTGGGATGGGGAAAAACCCGCCAAAAAGTCTCGATATATGTTTTTTTCAAAGTTAAAC
>NW_015623079.1:83487-89862 GCF_001515625.1 Sinocyclocheilus rhinocerous | reverse complement strand
ATTCGAATGCAAAAACATTGCATTCGAATTTTAGTTGTGCGTTAAGGAGGCAGCCTTATCAGTGGCGCACGAGATGCAGATTTTTATTTTAAATTTGACGAATATTCGAAATTCAAATTTTTTGCCAGCCCTATTGTACAGTACTGTCATTAAATATTTATGGTTAGGGGTTTGTTCTACCCCCTATGGGTGTGCAATATTGACCAAAAATAAAGTCTTGTTATTTTTGGAGATTTTTTTCGTTAATTTTTGGCAATATTTTGTGCGAGTGTGTTTAAGTGCTCTTCCCATGGATTAGGCCCATCTAAAACCACCAGTAGGTGGCAGCCCAACCCTCTCTTCATGAGCGATTCATTGAATCATTCATTCAAACGATTTGTTCAAAATAGTTGGTTCATTTAGAAACAAAGCAAATTACTGTCTTTATGAATGGGTCATTGAATCATTGACCCAAATGATTCGATTAGAAGCAGATTCATTCAAGTATGAAACATCACAGTGTTTCTCTGGGAGGCACAACCGTTTTGCTCCGGCTTTTTTGGAACTATTTTTGTTGGTGAAACATAGCAAGAACAGCCAATATTGTGTCCAAAATGTAATTCAGTATTATCAACTTTGTTGATCTGTTGTATAAAATCAATATTACATTTTGGATCACGCTAATATTTGGGAAAACTGCACTCTTGCTTGTGTGATAATACTTATGTCATATATCTTACTACTCATACAGGGATATTTTTTGCAACAAAAACAACAGGGCAACAGGGTTTCTGCAGGATTTTTAAGTGCAAATTTAAGACTTAAGACCTTTTTAAGACCTGCACAAATACAATTAATACCATATGAGCGGGGTAGGACAATGTCTATAGTACCATATTATACTGTAAAATGACTGTAAAAAGTAGTGATGGGTAAAAAATATTGATATCTCGATTTTAATCAATTCTAATTTTTATGGAACGATATCGATTCTTAAATCCCAAGAATCGATTAGTCTAGCCTGTTTTCAGTTAATGGATGGAACATTTAAGGGCACCTCCCATCCAATAAATCGCAATAAGCATTGTGCTTTGGTACTTTTAATATGAAAAAGTCTCAGATTTTAAATTCTGTCCATTGTATTGCAGTATTTAATGCCGTTTTGGCGCGATTTAGTGTAGAGTGACAGATCGCTGTAGCGCGGCGCGCCTCAGTTCAATAAAAGCGGGGTGCACGTGAACTGATCATCTCCTCCACACCAGTTTCAGCACAAAATAAACATGACTAAACATCTCGAGGCGCACGTGAACTAATCATCTCCTCCACATTAATACCAGCTTCAGCACAAAATAATCATGACTAAACATCCGAAGGTAAGTTAAAAGAAAGGAGTACAACTTTACAAACTGTATCCTGTCTCGTGTAATCTCTCAATTAGTGTTTCGGACGCACAAAGACGTCAATTAATAAGTGAGTCATTGCGATTGAACCGAATCATTTAAACGCTTGATTCATTCAGGAAGGAAACACCGTCATGTTGCTCAGAGACGCAAAACAGTGCTGCTTTTTGTTGGCGAAAGAGAGCAAAAGCAGGAAAAACGGTGTCTAAAACGTAAGTCTCTTAACTTCTTGTTTATTGAACTGTTTAATAGACCGATTAATGCAGTGAAAGAACACACTCTAAATACGCGCACTAGTTTAACCTATATTAACTGACTTCATCACCTAATGTATGTGTGCAGACTGTGCACTCGGTTTTGTTTGCTTTTTGCGATGTACTCCATAATGTCGAATCGCATGTCGTTAAAACAACAATTACGATATTAATCGCAGCAGTAAGAAAATACAGTGCCTATAGAACATCTTGAGTGAAGTGAAGTGTGGCAGAGTATGGTGACCCATATTCGGAATTTGTGCTCTGCATTTAACCCATCCAAGTGCGCACACACAGTAGCGAACACACACACACACAGTGAACACACACCCGGAGCAGTCATCTTCATACCCCTTTGAAAGATTTACTTTATTTGTCGTACAGCCTGAAATCAAAACCCATTAGAAAAAAATACCTTTTCCTGCTTTATTTACAAATTTTAGAATAGAATAGAACTAGAATAACAGGGTTGGAAAAGTCCTCAGTCCCCTGATTTAATACTTCGTAAAGCCACCTTAATTACAGCCATTAATCGTTTCGGATATGTCTGTATAAGCTTTGCACACATAGATTGGAGAATATTTGCCCATTCTTGCTTGCAGAATTCCTCAAGTTCAGTCAAATTCCATGGTGAGGGCCAATGGACTGCTCTCTTCTCTTCCACAGACTTTCTTTGGGATTTAAAGGGGTCATGAACTGCCCTTTTTTTTAATTTTGTACTGTTCTCTGAGGTCCACTTATAATGTTATCAAGATTTTTTACATAAAAAAAAAAAACAATTGAGAAGTAATAGGTTATTTTCTGTCCTGTTTTTGACCCCCTCATCAGAACGCTGTTTGAATAGCCGTGGCGGATTATCGACTCCGAAGTAAACGATCACTGCTATGATTGGCTAACAGTTGTGCATGTTTGACAGCCTACATCCTTCATAGATGGACGCTGCTGTGATTTAGGTCAAAAATGCTTAAATACTCAGTACAACACAAACGATAGTGACCACATAATAAAAACAGTTACTCACACTTGTGTGGCGTGACATTACTGTCTGAATCAATATATTTGCACAGCATCGTCTTTTAGTTTCAATCTTTCTGAAGAAAACGGCGTCGAATTGTGCTTTGTTTGTAAACGAATCTGCAGTAAAATGAAGTGAACAAATGACCAAGTTCTTACTTATGCGATCTGGAACTTCATTAAAAATAAAGTTCATCCACACTTTCCTAATGGTGGGATCAGAAGGAAGGCGATGCAACGACTCTTGAGACTTGTCGAAACTTGTATGCATTTATGGTAATTACTACATTTTCATGTCAATCCATGTTCATATTTACTGCAAACAATGCGCTGTTACTTTAATTCTTCGCTTGCAGCGCAGCAATAGACTCGGTGCGGAAACGATCTCTGCACTGCTGCAGAGTAGATGCGCCGCTACTGGAACGCACTGCCGTACCTCACCTTCAGCATTATAATAATTTCACCCGCGCTGGACAGAGACTGAGACGGTGCCGCTGCATGTCGTGCCAAACCTCTCACGGCAGCGTCATCAGCTTGAGATCGGCCTTTTAGAGACCGCCGATCAATCATCCCAACGTGATTATCGGCCGATAGTGATCGGTAGCCGATCAATCGGAGCACGCCTAGTCGAAAGACTTGTCTTCGGAGCATTTTTATCATTTGGTTTCTGCATAGACCTGTGTTTGCCTCTCTCGTTTGCTTTTCACCAAACATAGTGCCAAAAGAAAGAAGCCTTTTCTGAAAAAGTGCCACACTCAGTCTTGTTTGTGCTACGCAACAACACATATGGAAGACTCAGATGCCATCTGGCAATAGGTGCTATGGTCTGAATGAGACCAAAATTGAAATTTTTGGACTGAACTCCAAGTGCCGTATTTGCGGAAAAGCAAAAACAGCACACCACCCAAAACACACCATTAATTAATTAATTAATTAATGTCCCAACCCACGGTGAGGAGGATAGTTTGAGTGGCCAAAGACTCTTGAGTACAGGGTTCTATGGTCAGATGAAGAGAAAAAAAAAACATTTTGGCACGCACACACAATATGGGTTTAAAGGGGTACACAGGGATATAAAAGTACGCCATGCCCACTGTTAAACATATTCCTGTTTCTTTAATGTTGTGGGTAGGGCTGCCCCCTAATAGTCGACGAGGTCGACCAAAATTTTATTAGTCGCAGAAAAAAAATCCACAGGAAGTGGTGAGGTCATGCAGTCCGTGACGGACAGATCGTTAATGGCTGGTCTTTGTGGTAATACAGTACATCCAAACGCTTGCCTATCATTCATCGACCTCAAATATGGTTTATCATCTGAAACATGCAAGTAGTAGCAACTTTACATGGCCGCTCAATCTAAAGTTAACCTAGAAAAATGTGCGCTATACAAGTGTCTGAACAGTAGCGCTCTCACAGAATGACAGATGGAGGCGCCGGCGTGCTCACTTGCTCTTAAAATACTCCATTTTTGTCATACGGATAAGAATAATACATCTTTCGAATCTGTAAAGCCTTGGCGTTTATTTGTGTGCACTCACAATAACAACAAAACATTGCGCTTTTGTAAAATAATGAAAGCAAATAGGATGCCTCTGTGAACTTGAGCGCGAAACTCCGTGTACACTTGCCTTACAGATGTGTGCACTCACAATAACAACAAAACATTGCGCTTTTGTAAAATAATGAAAGCAAATAGGATGCCTCTGTGAACTTGAGCGCGAAGCTCCGTGTACACTTGCCTTACAGACATGAAAAATATATCTATAGAGAGTGAAATGTCTACTTTCAAATGAAACAATTCAAATCTGAAAAAACAAATATTCTCAGATTATGTAATCCATATGAAACTTGCATGCAGGCACATCTATACTGTGGAGATGACGAGTCAGTGTCGCTGAAAGGGGTCATATGATGTTGCTAAAAAAGAACATTATGTTGTGTATTTGGTGTAATGAAATGTGTTTATGCGGTTTAAGGTTCAAAAAACACATTATTTTCCACATACTGTACATTATTGTTTCTCCTCTATGCCCCGCCTTTCTGAAACGCGTCGATTTTTACAAAGCTCATCGGTCTGAAAAGCGAGGATAAATGTGAGAGAAAAAAAAAAAAAAAAGGTTTTGCCAGGCTGTCCCAGATCCCTGACATGAACCCTAAAGGAAATGAGTGGGATGAACTGAAGAGAAGCACCAACATGGAGCTGGGAATCTGAAGGGTCTGGAGTGATTCTGGATGAAGGAATGGTCTCTGATCTCTTGTCAGGTGTTCTTCAAACTCATCAGGCATTTTAGGAGAAAACTCAGAGCTGATATCTTGGCAAAAGTAGGTTGCAAAAAGTATTGAATAGAAGGGTCAATGATTGTGGCCACCATGAGTTGAAGAAAAACATTTATTTCATTATGAGATTTTCTCCCCATTTTCAATTGTTTTAACTTAAATATTAGATTTTTGTGATTTTTTTGGAATGAAAGACCAAAAGGATAAACAATGCAGATTTATTTTTACAGCCTTCTTTGCATATATTTACCAAGGGGGATAATTATTATTATTTTATTATAATTTAATTTTAATTTCATGCAATGTATTACTGTGATGCAAAGCTGAATTTTCAGCATCATTACTCCAGTCTTCAGTGTCACATGATCCTTCAGAAATCATTCTAATATGATTTACTACTCTATTATTATCAGTTATTATTGGTAATGTTATTATCAATGGCTCTTATTATTATAATCAATTTTGAAAAGTTTTTGATGCTTTATATGTTTGTGGAAATCATACTTTTTTTCAGAATTCTTTGATGAACAGATTTTTTTTTTCCTTTTTCTTTCTTTTCTTTTTTTTTTTTTATATCTAACTTTTCCCAAACTTTTAACTGGTTCACTGTTTACACAAAAATATTAGGCTAAGCAGCAAAAACTGTTTTCAACTTTGATGTTAAGAAATGTTTTTTGAGCATCAAATCAACATATTAGAATGATTTTACAGGAATAAATGACACTTGAAAAAAATTAAACACATTAACAACTAGTTTAGTTAGAACACATTTGCAACAAGTGACAGAAAATAATCAAAACGTTAAAAAAATTATTATTTTAAAACGCAAAGGTATTTTAGAATTTATATAGCTTGCATAAACGTGTACGCAATATAGATTTCCTTTTAAATTATATGGTTGGTAACTGTTTTTTCTAGTTTAGTTAGAACACATTTGCAACAAGTGACAGAAAATAATCAAAACGTTAAAAAAATTATTTTAAAACGCAAAGGTATTTTAGAATTTATATGGCTTGCATAAACGTGTACGCAATATAGATTTCCTTTTAAATTATATGGTTGGTAACTGTTTTTCGCTTGGCATTCTATCTTAAAAAGCTTGTGCATTTAAATACATGAAGTGTTTTACTTTAAATATTATAAACCAGTTCTGACAAAGCGATTGAGTTTCTGATCACATTAAATATAGTCACAGTGCAAAAGGTCTAGCGCATTTTAATAGCCATTTTGAGTAAGAGAAATGGAAATCAAATGAAAATACGTATACCAACTCTCAACTGCAAAAAGAAAAGTGAAGAAAAAAAAAAAGACACATTTGACATCAGCTTCCTAGTTTCTAACACCATATGCTTGCGCTTAAACATCACGCTGAAGATGATAATAAGCATGACTTATGTGCATTGTTGTGTAATCTTCTGTATCTAGACATCTAAAAGACATTAAATCGTTTT
>NW_015623079.1:48677-83458 GCF_001515625.1 Sinocyclocheilus rhinocerous | reverse complement strand
GGATGGTTGCACAAATATAAACGTATCTCCAAAAATGCGGCATGCAATATATATTTCTTACTTTTTCCAGTAGACCATTCTTTCCGTTCCTCGCCGCCATCTTTTCTTCCTGTTGGTTTGCTGTGGCCTGGGTGACTGTGATTGGCTAAAATCACACAAAAACTGTCCAATCGAAATCGGGTTGAAACAGAGCGCCTTGGTCCGTCAAAGTGGGCGGGCTAAAGTGACTAGGGCGAGCTCTCTGATTGGCTAGACGCGGTGACGTTTTTCCTCTGCGGTATAACGGCACGGAGACAAATGCAAATTCTCGTGTTCGAAAATAAAAAGTGAGAATTATTTTAATGGCGCGCTCTTTGAAATTGCTACTAACCATAAACAAAACTTTTTACATAAAAGCCGCAGATCTGGTCATCATCACCAGACAAAATACACAATACTTTATATTTCTAAAACATTTTATGTCTATGGTCATCACCGCATCTGACATACCGAAAGTAACTTCCAAAACTATGCGCCGCCCACTTTAGAACCTAACGACTTATTTCTGCACGTTTGCATTCACATGATTACAATCTTTTAAAGAAATATCTCACATTTATTCTATTAGTTCGTGTAAGCCTCCTTTTGTTATAAAAGGTCCTTCTAATTTGCTGAGCCACTTGAAATGAAGAACTGTGCATCAACATCCTCAATGTTAAATGCTAAATTTGGAAAAAGCCCACTGCTGGCAGGACATTGATGAAATGGTTTGAACCCTGGTTTTCTTGTTCCAGACCACAGCGCTTTAGAAGGACAAAACATTACACTAACTTTGAGAACCTAAGCTTTTATTTAGTAAAACTTCCAAAATCTTCTTATCAGCCAAATTGAAATGAATCCGGTTTCACTTTTTTGGGGGTCCCCAGGGTCTGTGTCCCGGAGTCACCAATCCCATGCTGATCCAGGGTTTCCACCAAGATGAATAATACCTGTAGAGAGTTATTTCATTCAGGTACATTTAGCACCTTTATTTTGCAGATGTATATTTGCCAAGTTATGAAATAAAGGCGAAGACCTTTAGACCACATTTAACTTTTATCTTCATTTATTAATTTGATATATATATTTTTTTTTAAATCTTGATTTTCTTCAATGAATTCCTTCAAGGTAAACATGACAAAATATGAAAAGAACGATTAGCAAATGTATCAAGTGCAAAAAAAAAAACTTTTAGAAAAAACTAAATGTCTGTCATAAGGGAGCAAGACATACTTAAATACAAAAAGTATATAACCCTCCTGAGCATCTAATAAGATGAGTCAAAAACAAAACAAAAATCTTTTAATCCTTTTAAAAACACAAAAGGCAAAAAACTTGTAAAATTCTGAATGAATGCTACATTATTTCATTCCTGTCAAGTTATAACGCTCAGTGTTCTGTTGACTGAAACAAGAAAATCTTGTTTTGTTTTTGTTTTTTTTGAAATGCAATATTTAAAAAGATGACATTATTACAAAGTACTGTTCAAATAAATATAATGTGTGCTTTACTTCTCCACAGAATCCAAACATATGCAACATTCTCTTCCAAATCCAGCAATACCTTTCAACAATGGAAGTCAATCCAAGCGCTTTGAAAGCCCATCAGAAACAGTTCCTATTAACATCTTTGCATCTGTATCAATATAGGCAAGTCATGTTTCCAAAATAGTACAGTAATGCATAAAAAAAAATCGATTTCATCTTCTCCAATAGTACATCTGGTAGCCTACAGAACTGCATATGACCTAACTAATAACTACAAAAAAGAAAAAAACAAAAAGGAAAGATTGCTCGATTTGCAGAAATCAGACATGTTGGCACATTACAAAGAAGTATACAGTATAGAAATGAATCTAAAATAAAAATTAGATCAATGACGAAAGTAGACAAGATTAAATGTGTGTGCATATGCATGTGGTCCAACTGAATGTGTAATTTTTCAGCAAAAGTAACATTAAAGCTTTCTTGCCAGACAAGTCACAAAATAGATCTCTCTAGTGAACAAAGCTTAATAGATATAGTTCTGAAATGAAAGTAGCCCTTAAGAGTAGTGTGAACATCAAGCTAAAAGTGAAATATGGGTAAACTACAAAAAAACTATAATGTCCAGAAAACTAATGTCTTAAAGCAAATTCTCATACTTTTTTTCTTCTTGTTGCCAAATCAAGTGAGCATGCTTGATTTTTTATTAATTTTTTTATTATTGTTGTGGTGTTGCATCATTTGAAGAGTCCAAATGCAGATTACAGTTTGGAGAGTGTCAAAACACTTAATATAGAAAAAAAAGTTAGGTTTAAAAAAAAAAAAAAAAGATTTTCTTTAGAAATCTTAACTAACACTGTTACACAATGCCTTTTAGCATTTTAAAATCCCAAACTATTTTATAGCTATTATACTTGATGGCGAAAAACAGTATAGTAATAATATTAGCACAGTTAGGCCCCAAAATACTCTACACAAATATGTGAATACAAGCTCTTGATACTCAAGTTTGATTTCCGACAAAGAAATGTTTTTAAAAAATTGTAGCGCATCACAAGTATGTGTGTTAATCGAGTTCTCAGCACTGCCACAAGGGGCGCTATAACAAGCACAGGCATAAACCGTTATCTACGATCCTCTATGGATTTTCTATGGTGAACTACTTACTACCTTCTTTGATGTTTCAGAGAGGCTAGCAATAGCAAGCTAGCTTTGAAAGCATAATATCCCACCCTCCTTGCAAATCACCCTCCAAAGCCACGCCTCCTCCAAAACACATGAACGCGCACAGACAGACCAGTGGCTAACCAGCGACGCAACGAGAACTGGCATTGGTGGAGGGTTGAATGCAACGCTTACAGATTACCTTATGTCTCATTCACCGGTGAGAAAGCATTACAGTACAAAGCGCATGATATTACAATAATAACGTCTTCCATTCTCGCTCGGTCTGCAATAGCGTAATGGAACACGCTGATGACTTATTCCTGCACGAACCGGGTGCTCAGAGGTATGCAAATACATATGTTGACAGGCAGGTAGGACAGCCTATGGTAGCCCTCTGACAATTTATGGTCCTAAGCCTTCCGCAGATGATATAAATACATATAGATACATTTAGACCACTTAACTTAGTGATTGTTATAGGAATGTGAAGAGACTTTCAACCAACATAAAACAAAACTTTTTTGAACCAAACTACCTACCCTGGCTTTAACTGCCAACATGTTCATAGGTAGCCAGCTGAAAATAATACATCCTGGTTAATGGCTCAAACATTTGAAGGCAATTCTATCACTGCCGTGAGTACTGAGGTTTGTTTCCGCCACAGTACAACAAGAACAGCCTAAAAAGAGGTTACATACAACAAGACCTTGGTCTTGCAAATCGTTAAACAAGCATTTGTGTCCATGTACTTGTGTAGAGTAGTTTTCTGGCCTAAGCCTGCAATTTTTACTTTTTTCCACCTAAATGGTTAAAAAAATATATAAAAATTACAAAAAAATAAAAGAATTATACGAGTTGTTTGATTGATGGATACATCAAGAAAACTTCCCAAGCCACTGGAAACGAGAAATGCCAAAGAAAAAGAGTTATGCTACAATTTTTGTACAAAACACCTGTATCAACAAATGTCCTATGATAACTTTTATACATGCAAACAAACTTCTTGAGGAGCAATTGTGATTGTGATGAGCACAAAGAGATTGTAAGGAGTACTGTCATATATGGCTTGAAGTACTAAAAGCCTTTCAGAGTTCTTATAAATTAAAACATTAATTTCCTCCTTTTTGAGTAGTAGAAGCCAGTTAAACAGTAAGAGAGCTTGAAACAAAACATTGCAGCTTCAAATCTAGATCCTCATAAATAGGAAAGTTCCTGAGAGTCCACACTTGTCCTACCACCATTTTGCCCCGAGCAAAGGCACTTGCTTGCTCTACGTCACGGGTGCCCAATCCTGTTCCTGGAGATCTACCTGCAGAGTTCAGATCCAACACACCTGTCTGTAATTACCAAATGCTCCTGAAGATCTTAATTAGCTGGCTCTGTTTTGTTTGATCAGGGTTGGAGCTGAACTTTGCGAGATCTCCAGGAACAGGGTTGGCACCTCTGCTCTAGGTGGACTCGATTAACGCAAGTTGGTTTGGATGAAAAGTCAAAAAAGTAAATACCTTATCTTACAATACTTATCCAGATCTTAGAAAGCCTCTGTAGTGCCTCAACAAAGAAAACGTTTGTGACCGTGACAAATCATTACAATAAAACACTACCATAACCGGAGGTTCCTTTAACAGCTGTAGCTAAAGTGCTCATTTCGTTTGGAGATTCTTCCTGATCTGCGTGTACTGTGTCCTACCATCCCATCTTTTGTAGCCCAGGACCGGAGTTCGTATTTGTTACGACTTGTTTTGTTCCTGTCTACTTTTTGACATTCTCTGTCAAACTGTCTTTGTAGCTTTTGTGCCAGTTCTCTGTCCTCCTTTTCCTGATTCGTTTGCTGGACAATCAGATCATCAAACCTGTCACAGACATCTGTCCGGGACATTTTTGTCTGTAGGGTCTCTTCCAAATATTTGGTTTTGTGGCTTCTCTTTTTGCCCCTTCTTGAGGTAGGTCTGTTAAGTACACAGCTCCTGGTGGTAGGCTCATTTATGAAGTTCTCTAGGTCTTCAGTACCCAGATTACAGTGTCCAGCAGGTTTATCAAGCATCGGTTCACAAATTTCTGTGGGTTCACAGAGTGCTTCACATTTGCTTCGCCCTTTTGCAGATGAAGTATCTGCAATGGTTTGAGTTGTCGACCTGATGTGAGCGCTAGCTGGCTGTGTACCTTCCTCTTTGTTACACTGATCAAATACAAGCCGTCGTTTATTACAGACTACAGGTTTATCCTTCTGATCCTTAGCACTTGGTTCACAAATGCACTGATGATCTTGCAAGCTGTCCTTGGCTACAGCACAGCTGCAGAGTCGGCTGTCCAGTTCTTCAACGGGACTCAGTTTAAGGCTAAGATCCTCTGCGATCGGACTTGTGACTGTACCTTTTGAGGTCACCTTGATACACTGACGATCAACTTCAATTTGCTTCCACTTCTGCAAGATGGTCGGGCTGGCCTCGTAGCTTGTGGACTTGTGCAGAGTGCGTGTCAAGTTCCTAGGGGTTGACTTCACGATTGTAGGTTCCAAAAGTCGCCCATCGGGCAGCCTTTTGGGTGGAGTGCACGGCGAGCAGACAATAGGCTTG
Source organism: Sinocyclocheilus rhinocerous (assembly GCF_001515625.1). Lineage (NCBI taxonomy): Eukaryota > Metazoa > Chordata > Actinopteri > Cypriniformes > Cyprinidae > Sinocyclocheilus > Sinocyclocheilus rhinocerous. The sequence continues at coordinate 78,213 of NW_015623079.1, read as the reverse complement.
AAATGGTTGAGTTCTTCCGATATGCTGTCATTGCTCTCTGGGCTAATAGACCTCTCTGGTTTGGTCTGAAGCACGAGCGAAGCGGATGAGGTGTGGATGCCCCGCCAATGGTGTCTCTTATCTAAGCTCAGTACCGGAGCTGAGAAAGAGTGACTGTTCTCTGAGGACAGAAGGATTCCAGCGTTGTAACTATGAGTGATGCTAGCCTAGAGCAGGGAAAGAGATGCAGAGTAGTATCACTGACAATAAAAATGACTGATTCACTGGACAATTTGTCTATTGTCAAGCTTGCCACAACATATGCTATTTCTTACTATAGGGGTGTCCAATCATGCTCCTGAAGGGCCAACATCCTGCAGAGTAGGGCTGGGCAATATGGCCAAAAAATAAAAATGTTCATATCAGTCGATATTGATAATTATCACGATAAATTAATTTTTTTCAAGTTTAAAGGCAGATTTTTTTTTGCTCCTAAGTGAAAGTTATAGAAACAAGACCGTTGATTGTGGTTTTAAACTACTCTTTATGGTCAGAACATGACAAACACTAAACGTTTTTGAATTCTTTAAACTTTTCCAGTCATTTTTCCTTAAGAGAAATATCTTAATAGAAAATATATATATATTTTTTTGTTTCTGCATGTTCTAATGAGTGATATTGTTTCAAATCATGAAACAGGTTTGTGTTCCTGACTTTGATGATGTGTATCTTCAGCACAGTTTGCAGTGCAGGCTGCAATATTAATAGTATAAAAATTTTTTGTCTCTTAGAAATGCACATTTGACAGAAGCTTGAGTTAGGATACAGATTTATGTTACATTTACATTTAGTCATTTAGCAGACGCTTTTATCCAAAGTGACTTACAAATGAGGACAATGGAAGCAATCAAAATCAGCAAGAGATCGTGCTGTAAACTAAAAACAATAGTCAGGCAGTTGGCACCCTCTGCAGGCATTTGATATAATGCATAATGTACATAAGTTATGATTATATTGTTTTATTAGGGGTTCAAGCAGGTAGCGCTGAAACCCTATTCAAATAGTTAGAATGGCCAAGTATCAGCAATTTCCACGTAAATCTGATTGGGCAGACCAAACTGTAAGTTGTAGAGACTTTAAACTTGGAGGGATGGTAGTACTCACCGTATACAATGTCATCAAGGCTCACCCCAATCGGTCTGATGGGGGCGCTACAGCGATCAAAAGTACAAAATTGCTCATAACTCCTAAACTGTTAGACGCAGGCTCAAGTGCCTTATGTTGTTGGAATCCTAGGCTCATGACGGACAAAACCCATGCCTTGGATTTAATTGTCACCCAAAATTTTCAGGTATGCTGGATTTTTTTAAAAACCTACCTTTTTAGTTTCTGCATGTTCTAATGAGTGATATTGTTTCAAATCATGAAACAGGTTTGTGTTCCTGACTTTGATGATGTGTATCTTCAGCACAGTTTGCAGTGCAGGCTGCAATATTAATAGTATAAAAATTTTTTGTCTCTTAGAAATGCACATTTGACAGAAGCTTGAGTTAGGATACAGATTTATGTTACATTTACATTTAGTCATTTAGCAGACGCTTTTATCCAAAGTGACTTACAAATGAGGACAATGGAAGCAATCAAAATCAGCAAGAGATCGTGCTGTAAACTAAAAACAATAGTCAGGCAGTTGGCACCCTCTGCAGGCATTTGATATAATGCATAATGTACATAAGTTATGATTATATTGTTTTATTAGGGGTTCAAGCAGGTAGCGCTGAAACCCTATTCAAATAGTTAGAATGGCCAAGTATCAGCAATTTCCACGTAAATCTGATTGGGCAGACCAAACTGTAAGTTGTAGAGACTTTAAACTTGGAGGGATGGTAGTACTCACCGTATACAATGTCATCAAGGCTCACCCCAATCGGTCTGATGGGGGCGCTACAGCGATCAAAAGTACAAAATTGCTCATAACTCCTAAACTGTTAGACGCAGGCTCAAGTGCCTTATGTTGTTGGAATCCTAGGCTCATGACGGACAAAACCCATGCCTTGGATTTAATTGTCACCCAAAATTTTCAGGTATGCTGGATTTTTTTAAAAACCTACCTTTGCGAACTAGTCCTAGGTATTTTGCCCGATCAGAACCAAACCAGTGCGGAAAGATTTTCTGGAGCGTGAATATCAATAATTATCCAAAAAAAAGGGTTGAAATTTCGACTTCGACTCAACATTGAAAGGGATGCCAAAATGTTCAAAAGGGGCAGGACAGCTTTTACTAAAACAGCTATAACTTTTGAACGGAATGAGATATCGTCGACAAACTCAGAACACTCATGTAGGAGCTCATTCAAAGTTCACATGAAAAAAAAAAATCGCAGAGCTTGGCCACTTGGTGGCGCTATAAGAGGGGAAAAATGGCTATGACTAAGCAACTATTTGTCCGATCAACATGAAAATTGGTATGCAGTGTCTTTTATCCAAAGTGCCACAGGTGTCTATAAGGACAAGGATAAGGACAAGACAAGGTTAACAGAGGACAATCGGAATGAAACTCGGTGGGCCTGTTTGACTCGTGGCCCTAAAGGTCTGTGAGAAATTTTGAAATAAATCGGTCCCTGGGGAGCGATATCACATTTTTCAAGGGCGTAAACGATTGTATATTGCACGGTTTTTCAGACATACAACAATATTCATATCATCTGATAGAGCTCCTCATTCTGAACAACTTTGCCTCTAGAACCACTGCTGTCAATCAAATCGTCTGTAAAATAATTGATAATATGTAAAACACCTACTTTTGCGAACTAGTCCTAGGTTTTTTTTTTTCGTTTTGTATTTAATTTGTTAAAATTATATCTAGCCTATTTTCAAAGTTCTCTGTGTTTATTTATTTAATGTTAAAGTTATTTCCTAGTTAATTGTTTGGTGCGTGTGTATGCAGTAGGCCTAGCCTGCGTTTAAAAACTGAGGTGCCGCTAGTTGCTGTTTTGTTTGGACGGTTAATGTTTTATAAGCTAATAAAAAAATACCCAATGTTTTTGTCATGTGTGGTGCTTTGGTTTAGCATTGGTTACTTCATCTTATTTAAACGCAATCATGTTTAAAGTCTGTTATTCTGGATGTTAACTTAAGTATTTGTGTATAATTTTCACAAGCTCTGAGATAAAGTCCGCGGGAGCGGGCGGGAGTGGACACAAACATTGCGGGCGCGGGCGGGAGTGGAACACATAGGTTGCGGGAGCGGGCGGTCCTGGTCATACATTCAGCGGGAGCGGGCGGGTGCGGGTTTAAGAAAACAGTCCCGCGCAGGGCTCTACACTGCAGTACAATTCTCTGGACTCTCTATACCAAAAAAGGGGTATGTCCAAGAGCCTGTCCACATGGAGACGCCTTTAGCTGTATCCGTAAAAAATGTTGTATCGTATCAGCGTTTCATCCAGACGGATCTAGCATTTTGGGAGTCTGAAACGATTGTATATTGCACGGTTTTTCAGACATACAACAATATTCATATCATCTGATAGAGCTCCTCATTCTGAACAACTTTGCCTCTAGAACCACTGCTGTCAATCAAATCGTCTGTAAAATAATTGATAATATGTAAAACACCTACTTTTGCGAACTAGTCCTAGGTTTTTCGCTCAATCTCGAAAAAAACCACTGCAGTACAATTCTCTGGACTCTCTAGGTCAATAATTATAAAAACATTTTTGAACTTTACCCTTTGGATGGCTATAACGGGGTAGTTTAAAAAAGGGGTATGTCCAAGAGCCTGTCCACATGGAGACGCCTTTAGCTGTATCCGTAAAAAATGTTGTATCGTATCAGCGTTTCATCCAGACGGATCTAGCATTTTGGGAGTCTGAAACCACTATTCTTTGAAACCCTGTCCCAGAGTGTATAAATCTGAAAACTATACCCTTGCGTTTTCGTGTGTACAGCCAATCCGTATATTTTGTGAAACGATGATGTCATCACCCCACGTCTCGACCCTAGTCAGACACTGCTACGTCACTTAACAGCAACAACAACAATGGCGGACTACATGCAAGGTTTATGCGCATGCTCCAAGTATTTGTCTCCATTTTTAGTGTATTTCTGTGGCAGAATTACAGTGCCACATACTGGTCTGGCATGTATACTACATCGTTTTGAGTCGGTTTCAGTGGTTTCGTGTGTACGCAGATATTTCTTGAGACAATGCCATGTTTACAGAATTTTTTTTTAGAATGAGGAAAAAATAAAGATTGGATAGGGAAAGCTCTGGCTTTGTGTGGATGTGGCCCAAATATACCCACAAGCCTATAAATCCTAAACGCAAACTCAAAACTTAACAATGGGTGTGTGTACGCAGATATTTCTTGAGACAATGCCATGTTTACAGAATTTTTTTTTAGAATGAGGAAAAAATAAAGATTGGATAGGGAAAGCTCTGGCTTTGTGTGGATGTGGCCCAAATATACCCACAAGCCTATAAAGCCTAAACGGAAATTCAAAACTTCACAAAACTAGGTTAGCACATGCAACAGTTTATTTTAAACAAACATGCAAAGTTTCATGGAGATCGGACCACAGGTGGCACTATAACTTTCACAAAGGCTTCAAAAACACTACATTTCTATGATAAATGACCTGAAATAGCAAAAAATGTTCACGTATTCACACTAGATCTTCACAGCGTACGAACTTTGCCTACAGGACCACTGCTGTCAATCAAACTGTTCTTTAAATATTTGACATTATTAAAAAAAAAAAAAACTACTTTTGCAAACTACTCCTAGGTAGTCACCTCAATAATAAGGTCAATAATTATCCAAAAATGTTGAACTTTCCCCTTTGGCTAGTTATAACGGCCATTTAGAAAATGGCCAAATATACCCCAAAGCCTATAAATCCTAAACGCAAACTCAAAACTTAAAACTGGGTGAGCTCATGCGACACATAATAATATTAATAATATGTTTTATTAATATAGCACCTTTCAAGAACCCAATGACGCTTTACATAAGGTTGGTAGGTAACAAGGACACAAATACATTCAAGTATACAATACATAATCAACTAGACAGAGATCACATAATAAACAAGTTAAGTTATGAAAGCAAACATAAGAGTAGAAATTTAAGGCAGATGATCATTTACCAAACGATTCTAAAGAAGCATGCAAACTTTTATGGAGATCTGCCCATAGCTGAGGCAATAACTGTTAAAAAGGTGCAAAAATGCTGTATTTCTATGGCAAATCCCATAAAATGGCTGTAAATGGCCCTCAATCCATGCTTCATATGTTTCTAAACAAGCATGCAACATTTAATGGAGATTGGGTAAAAATTGGCACGATAATAGTAATAAAGCTTAAAGGTGCAATAGGTGATCGTTTTCAGAAACATTTTTTGTTATGCTGGTTGAAAGTCTCTTCACATCCCGATAGCAATCATTAAGTTAAGTGGTCTAAATGTATTTATCTGCATTTATATATTCTGTGGAGATGTAGGACCAAGAAATGTTAGTCCAATTAAAACGCTCGAGCGTTTTAATTGGCTTGCCTACCTGCCTGTCAACTTATGTATTAGCATACCTCTGCGCACCCGGTTCGCGCAGACAGGATACATCATCAGCACGTTCACGCACGCTGTGCAGACAGAGCGAGGATGGCAGGCAAACATCAACAACCCGATCTTCCTTCCTGATATTGTTGTACTTTTAAAGTTTTCTCACCGGTGAATGACATGATGTAGCCCAGCGGTTCCAAATTCCAGTCCTGGTATTCTGGTCTGTGAGCGTATATGCGTTTAGGGGGTGTGGCTTTGGACGGCGATTGCAGGTAGGGTGGGACGTTCGCTTTCAGTGCTATCAGGCTAAATTTAGCATTTTCCAAGATCTCCTACTGCACCTTTAAAGACAGTATACTTCTTTGGGAAGTTCCCTGAAATTGCAATTATAACCACGGCAGCAGAGGGCCAATAATGGGCTCATTCAACTCACTAATATAGTACTTTTCACAGGTTTTACTTTTGGATTCGCATGTAGACGTTATAAAATCATTATTATAACATTTAAAAATCACATTTACTCAAAGTTTACCACTTTATTTATACAAACGTATCAGTTTTTACAATTATGCCAGATTATGATTTCTGTGAAACCTGAAAATGATATATAACCTCTTAAAAAGAGAAGACTTGCAAGTAAGCATTTTGTTACCTACCATTTATATCGGAAATCTATATGTGCAACAAAATGTGTGTGTAAGCATGTTTAATGAGCACTAATATAATTGTTTAACCATTAAATTTCTGTGTGTGTGTGTCTGTGTCTGTGAGCGTATTCTGCATCATGGATGCGTTTCAGTGTCAGCCATTAATTTTGGGTTGGCCTAGACCAGGGGTAGGCTTGTTCGGTCCTAGAGAGCTGCAGAGTTCAGCTCCAACCTTGAAAAAAAAAAACACCTGCCTATAGCCTTAGTAATCCTGAAGACATTGATTAGCTTGTTCAGGTGTGTTTGATTAGGGTTGGAGCTGAACTCTGCAGGACTGCGGCTCTATAGGACCGAACTTGCCTACCCCTGGCCTAGACCCTAAAAGCATAAGGCCTTAAAGCGCTTGAACCCCGGTAATCGCAGCTTGCAGTAGTGTTAATTTCTTTAATGAAATCTATGACTAAAAATGTATGTCAACGAAGTTTTTTCCCCTGACGAAAACAAGACGATGACGAGACGATAATAAGTTCATGAAACGATAACTGAGACTAAATGAGCATGCAATATCATTGACGAAAAAAGACGAGACTAAATGTAGTTAAAAGAACAAAAACTTTACCAAAACCTTTTTATTTTTTGTTGAAAAAAGTGGAGCCAAAACATTTCAGACTGCTGTTCAAGACTCTATTACGAGAGTGTTCATGTTTGCGGTTGCCAGATATCAAGAGATCAAATCCCCCAATCAGAGCTTTTCTGTTAAACGGATACGTACTCTGCCCGGCTTTTTGCTTTATGAAATCTGGCAACCATTCACACGCATTCTCTCTGTGGAGGCGCCATGATCTGAAAACACCAACATATAATACTGTACAAGTAAGCTGCAGTTCAGCGATCTCTATTTGAGGTATTCTGCTTAAATGAAAGTGTCATTCAGCCAGTCTGTGTACTGTCATGGATCTCGACTGTATTGTTTGCGATAGTGGTTGCTGATTGTAATGTTACTTACGCAACCTCTGAGCGGCAATAAGTTTGTTTTTTTTGGGGGGGCGGGTTTTAAAAGAGTTGTTTTAAAAGATAAACATTAATGCAATTTGGAATTACTATTAGGAATTTCTCTGTTATCATATTCGAGTAGGTTTTATAATATTTGAGTAGGTTTTTGTTACACCAGTTTTCATAATGTAGACAGGGCGAGTGTATATCTAAAGTCTTTGGTGTTTATTTAGCCTCTAATTGATATCCTGTTATAAATCTGTACACTAGATGAGGTAAAATAAACCATGCATACGAGTTGATATTCTATTGATTTGTGCATAATGGTGTAAGAGCAACTTCTGCTGAAATGTAAAAATAAATTTCCCAAATGACAACAATCATTTTTTTTTATCATTTTAACCATTATACAGTAAGACGAAAATATTACGAAAATGTATAAGTTTCCACTGACTAAAACTAGACTAAAATGCTCAGGCATTTAGTCAACTAAAACTTGATTAAAACTAAAACAGGACAAGTTGACCAAATATGATAAAAACTAAAAGTTACATTTGACACAGGACTAAGACTAAATAAAAAATAGCTGACAAAATTAACACTTGCAGCTATATTTATATTATGCATTTCAACTGTTTTGTTCAATAAAACCATATGATTACTTGCTTTTGATATTTTATTTGAACCAATTATTATTTCCTTATTGCTATTATGTATGTATTGTGAGTCATTTTAAAGTCTGTTGGCTTAGGTCTATTTTTATAACCACAAAAAAACAAAAATCCAATTACTCTATTAATCATCAGAATTATCAACCGATTACTCCATTATGAAAATAATCATTGCTGACAGCCCTATAAGATATGAAGAACCCTACTCTAGCAAAAGCTATGAACTGTACTAAAAGTTGCAGATAAATATGTCTTCTAAAATAGTTTTACTTACAACATTTTATACTCCGCAATTTAAATTTGAGAGCCAATTACATTTCTTGGAACAACAGGACTGGTGTTTTATCCAACAATTCACCCTAAACAACTTACAAATTAAACTGAAGCTTATTTGAACATACTCATTCAGCCAATAACTGAAATATTATACCTTGTCAGGAACGGCATGATGTGCGTGACCTCTGTTTTTTCCTCTTCCATCCTCAGAATCTGTACAGCTCCTGCTCCTCTGGACAGCACTGCTATGAAGACAACTGTAATACAGCACAGTGATAGAATGGATGTATATCTTTTTTTAACACCTAACAATCGGAAAACAATTTATTGAGGGAAGTATCAAAATGTAAGTCACAATTTTTAATCTTTCCTCCATACTGCAGACCTTCTGATATAATAAACAGTGATGTGCAAAGTTACTAATCGTCTGACATTTGGCATCAGCTAATATTAATTAGCGGATTAATTATTAATTAGGTGTATTAATAGTTGTGCTAGTTCATGTTTGTGGCAGATATAGCTCTATAAATGCATTTAATTTTAAAATAATTGTCCGTTGTCTATTTTTTTCATTTTGAGTGAATATTGTTAAATGTGTTTAATGAGAGTATGGCTGTAATCTAGACAAATGGAAACTCTGAATAACTTCTAACAAAGTATAATTTTGATTTGCTTGACACTTTACATAATTTCTATACCTCTATGTGCTATTTCATAGTTTTGATGACTGTTGTCCTAAAATGTCATAAAGAATGAAGAGGTGTGTTTTTTTGCATAGTAGTGTATAGGGCTGCACGATTAATCGAATGCGATTGTCATGCGCATTTTGTTAGTAAAGCCGGTTCTGTAATCAGAAGGAAATCACGATCTCGATTCCATTTCGATTTATCGTGCAGCCCTAATAGTGTACCCCATTATTCCATGCCCTCCTCTCTAGAAATGATGAAAAACTATATAATTTGACCCCTGATAATAAATATATTTATATAAAATTAGAAAATTAAAGGGGTCATATGATGCGATTTCAAGTTTTCCTTAAGTGTCTGTGGATACTTGCTATGTACCTACTGCCTGGAAATGTTCATTTATAGTGCCTGTGCCAAAAATATCAAAACCAGCAGTTTTAAATGATTATCGTCCGGTAGCTTTGACATCTATTGTCATGAAGAGTTTTGAAAAAATAGTGTTAGATCGTGTTCTTTCTGAGGTGCGAAACAAACTCGATCCTTTACAATTTGCATATAGGAGGGGGAGGAGTGGCAGAAGATGCCCTCTTGTATATGCTACAAAGACTCTATTGTCATCTTGATCAACCAAAGCGATATGCCCGTGTTATGTTTGTAGATTTCTCATCTGCATTTAATACTATACGACCACATATTCTAATGGAAAGATTGTTTAAGCTGGGTGTGAATAGCAGACTCATTAGATGGGTTGAGTCTTTTTTGACCGATAGATTACAGTGTGTTAGGGTGAACTCTATCAGCACTTCCTCTAATCTGACCAACACAGGGGCCCCACAGGGAAGTATTATCTCCCCAGTGTTATTTACCCTTTATACAAATGAATGTAGAGGTTTTTCATCTGATGTTTTTAATGTCAAATATGCAGACGATACGGCAATTATTGGTTTGATCACTGAAGATGAAGAGGAGTATCGTAGAGGTGTGGATGAGTTTGTTGATTCGTGTCAATCTAGTTTCCTTCAGTTAAACAACAGGAAAACTAAAGAAATGATTTTTGACTTCAGAACAAGAAGAGGTACTCATCAACAAATAACTGTTAATGGTGATGGCATTGAAGTTGTAAATGAATATAAATATCTAGGGACAATCATTGATGTAAAACTGACATGGGATGTAAATACAGCAGCTGTTTACAAGAAAGGGCTGCGACGATTGTATTTCATGCTGTAATGTGGTGTTTTGGGTTGTGTTTCTTGTTCATGTTTTCCATGTCTTTTATTTTGTAATTGATTCATGCTGTTAGTGTCATGCTTCCCTTGCCCTCATGTATCTCTGCCTTGTTTATGGTGGCTCTATTCTATTTTTCATTTGTTGCTTGGTATTTCTCACTGTCTGTAGTAAATAAGAACAAACTAAATAAAATTGTTAATATGGCTAGTAAGATTGCAGGTAAACGACAGCATAGTCTGATAAAACTATGTGAATCTTGAGCTGTGAGGAAAAGCCATACAATTCTTCATGATGCATCTCATCCTCTTTGTGGTGAATATGAGTTATTACCATCTGGTCGAAGGTACAGGGTTCCATTATCTTTTATATCATCCAGTATAGCTCTGTTAAATACATTTTTGTGATATCACAGTTGTGGTTTTACATCTTATTACGGACTGCCCGTGCACAAAGATCTTTTATATCATCCAGTATAGCTCTGTTAAATACATTTTTGTGATATCACAGTTGTGATTTTACATCTAGAGGGATGTTGGTTGATGCTGGTTGTATTTATTTGTAATGTGTTGTAACCTGTTGATGTTTGTATTGGTTAATTATTGTTGTTGATCACTGAAGAGTTGTCACAGATACAAAAAGAATTTCTGAATGGACAATACACTTAACCAACTAACTAATAAACACATCTGATTCTCTCTAGAGAATCTCAGTTCTGTCACTAGCTCCACCCTCTGGACACACACATGCCTGGACAAGTTACCACAACCCATCACGTTTACAAACAACCAGGATAAGTTACTATACTACTACAGAAATAATACTGAGATTATTAAGAAAAAAAAATCTTTTAAATACTGATTTGATCAGGTATTACTATATTGACCGCTGTTCCCATGCCGTTCAGACAGAACGCAGAGCAGTTTGACAGAAAACCATCAAAACGCCACAAGTTACCAAACCCAAATGTACATACTCCAACAAATGTTTACTCCAACCAATAAGCCATTCAAATGGTCTTTAGCCAGAGGAATACAACAGAGTATTCAAGACGTGTTTTTTTCAAGTTGAAAACGCAACGCGCGCGACGCGACGCAACTGGGCGTTTGTCCACAGACCAAACCAAACGAAATAAAATATTTTATTTTTATTTCTAACCATTCTAATTTATTGGTAAAACGGCCGACTGAACTTAAATCACTGAAGCTGGAAAACTGTCATGCTGCGATTTCTCGAAGCGTAAATAATTATTTCAAACTCCTGATTATGTAATATGTCAAGTCCTCCGAACCTCCGTCCGCGATCTCTCGGTCTCTCTGCTCCAGCCTCCGCCTGCATCTCTCCGGATGACTGAGCCGGACCAGCTCCCAGAGTTCGGTGTTGACCAGGCTCTTCTCCCGGGACTGTTGACGGGCCCAGCTGGACACTCGCAGCCGGCACAGCGGACAGCACAGACTGATTAACTTCACCGTCCGCTGGAAACAATGCAGGCACACCGAGTGTCCGCATGGCATCGTTACCGGCTCCAGCAGAATCTCGGAGCACACTGGGCACCGGGCCTCCTCCAGACTCAGAGGAGCAGCGAGAGCGCCAGGCCTGGTTTTGCCTCTCTGCCCCAGTCCAGCGGATTTGGCGGACCCCACCGCCGCCATCTTCATTGGTATGTGCCTGCGTCTGGGTTTGAAAACAAGCCCCGCCCAGCCGTGGCGTCACATGCAGCGGTGGTGGAACGACAAAAAACAAAACAAAAAAAAAATTCTCATTTACAGAAAACATGTAATGCTTTGAAAACACTGAAATGTATATAATTGTCTTACTTTTTTTTCCTCTTTCCTTTTCCTTATATAGTTTTGGTGGGTTTTTTTCTCTCTGGTAGCTAATGTTAATATGATAATGTGTATATGTAATACCTCGAGTTATTGTAGTATTGATTAATAAAGCACTTAAAAAAAAAAAAAAACTAATTTACAATAACTGCTTCCTTTATTATTATTATTATTATTAGGGCTGCACGATAAACGCATGCGATATTAAAAAAATGTATCAACTATAATAATATTATTATATATACTACAATTCTAAATATCAAATTAAGTGACATTTCATTGAAAGATGATTTACATTTTAATTTGTTAACAACATTCTTCAAAATATCTTCTTTTGTGTTCAACTGAAGAAAGAAACTCATAACCTTGATGAGTAAATGATGACATTTTTGTACAAGTCCTGTTAGGAGAGATTCCTCTGGAAATGAGAAGGAAACAATTAATGATCAATTACTGGGCTAACCTCAAGGGTCATAAAGATGATCATCCTACAAAAATGGTTTTAATGAAGTGTTGGGAACAAAATAAGTTGAGTAGAAAAAGTTTTGGATGGAGTAGTGAAGCGTATGTAGAAGAAATGGAGGTAAATAGGTTTAAGATGAGCCCAACAGTTGTGATTCCTGAAAATGAACCATGGAGTTATATAACTCCCCATATAGATTTACAGTTGTTGGAAATTAAAAAAGCAGAAAGAAAAGTAGACATGTCTTCAGCATTCTCTGAACATTTTAGAACACAATATCCTCAATACTTACAAATATTTACAGATGGCTCAAAAGATCCAGAGCGAGAGACAACTGGAGCTGCTTTTTTAGTTCCTGACTGGGCTCATAGTATAAAGCGAACATCCAATCATTTGGCAGTATATACTGTTGAAATGATAGCAATACTCTTGTCCTTGCAGTGGGTAGAGGATTATAAACCTGGAAAGGTTTTAATTTGTTCTGATTCACTCAGTTTTAAAGAGTCTTAAAGGGGTCATATGATGCTGCTACAACTGGAGCTGCTTTTTTAGTTCCTGACTGGGCAATGAGTAGTACAAAGCGATTATCCAATCATTTGGCAGTATATACTGTTGAAATGATTGCAATACTCTTGTCCTTGCAGTGCGTAGAGGATTATAAACCTGGAAAGGTTTTAATTTGTTCTGATTCACTCAGTTTTAAAGAGTCTTAAAGGGGTCATATGATGCTGCTGTTGAAGTATTCCCTCAGCGACCAGCACAGATCAGATCTAGGCATAACGAAGCGGATATCGTCCTCTTTTGGAAGACCAAACAAAAGCAAAGGACCAGCTTAAACCAGCAAAGGACCAGTTTAAACCAGCAAAGGACCAGCATCCCAGCGTCAAAACATACCTAACCAGCATATGCTGTTTTTTTTCAACAGGGCAAAACAAGCTTTGCAGAGAGAAGAAATAGAATTACAAGTTCCTCTAAGCAAGTCTGAAATTAAGGTTTTAATCTGGAAAAAGGTTATTGCAGAATGGCAAATAAAGTGGGACAATAACGAAAAGGGTAGATTTTTCTACAATTTAATTAACAAAGTAAGTCAAAAAATAAGACATATTGGTAAAACAAGGAAAGAAGAGGTTGTTTATAATAGAATATTGTTGGGACATTCCAATCTTAATAGTACACTCAAAATATTAGGGAAACATCCAAATGGACTATGTGAACAATGCAAAGTAGAAGAAACAGTAACCCATGTAATTCTTGAATGTAAGAAATATGAGGAAGAAAGAAGTAATATGATAGTTGAAATCAAGAAGAATGGAATTCAGGTGGTACATTTTAAATCTTTTATAAAATGGGCAAGTGAAATAAATAGTAAAGCTTTCTTTAATTTTCTTAAAAGGACGGGATTAATAAGTAGAACGTAACTCTCTGTTCCACACTCCGGAGCAAAAGGTGGCGGTAATGCACCTAATTACACTGGTTGCCAGCCACCGTTAAAAGCCAAGAAGAAGAAAAAGAAGACATTTTTGTAAAGTAGGTAGCGCACCAAACCAGTAGATGGCAGTAATGCACCAGGCGTTCCGCCTTCAGTTACAGTAGAGTAAGATCTGCACTGGCAGTATGGCAGCGGCCAGTAAGAAAAGACTCCCCTTTAACAGACGGATCAAGCTTTCTGAGCTTCTAACATCAGTTTATGTTTGTACTTGTTGTTTTCGTGCATCTGGTGTTAAAGCTGGTGTGTAATGTGGACATTACAGTTAGTGTTGAATTCCTCTTGAAATATATCAGATTAATTGCAGCTTTTTTTCCTGCAGATTTTCCTTGCCAACTTTCTAGATCATTTGCGCCGGGTATCAGTGAACTTTACAATTTCTATTTTATATATTTTAATTTGTATAATATATGGGTCGTTTTTTAATAACATACGTGATTTAAGTTTTTTTTTTCATATGCAAAACATTTTTTCTTTTCTTTTCCTGTACATAATATAGCCTACACATAACATGATTCTACAAAAGCGTATCCCTATTTATGATCTAATAAAAAAAGTTATAACATTTGAACTAGCTTTTATTGTTGTTCTTTAATTTAGTACGTTATGTACTTTTGTCATTTTTATTAGTGTTTTTTTTTTTTTTTAGAAACGGCTATGATTATTTCACAATGTCATTCCAACATGATTTATGGATTAATACAAATAAAATACAGGAAATAATTGTGACCTTGTTTTCCGTCTCTTTAGTTGATGCTTTAAAAACCCATCTGAAAACACAATGTCAGTCGGAAAGGCGGCTGTGAAGGTGGTGCGTTTAGGGAGGATTTCCTACCGCAGTGCCTTGAAGCTCCAGCAGCAGCACATAAAGCAGCATCTGGATTCGTGCAGCAGCAGCCCAAACACTTTATTACTATGTGAACACGAGCCTGTGTACACCATCGGCATCAGACAGGCTCCTTACCCTCCTGAGGAGGAGCAGAGACTCAAAGCGCTGGGCGCAGACTTCTTCCGTACCAACCGAGGAGGTCTGATAACGTTTCACGGTCCTGGTCAGCTGGTGTGTTATCCCGTCCTCAACCTGGCCTGCTTTAAGAAGAGTGTGAGATGGTATGTGTGTGAACTGGAAAGGATGGTGATCAAGATGTGCAGCCAATTTAGGATCGAGGCCTCCACTTCTCCAGATACAGGTGTCTGGGTGGGCAACAACAAAATCTGTGCAATTGGTAAGTAACTTTTTAGGTTTACTTTTTGTATTGTATTGATTACTGGTCAAAAATGTGGACACCTCTGTATGTTATTTATTATTATTAATTTGCCCATTTTTGAACAATATAGCATCAAAACTGAAAGAAAACAATTACACGTATTGGAATTGTATTTTTTATTTTTTTTACAAAAGTAAAAAATGTCCTTCCCAACTATTATAGATAGATAGATAGATAGATAGATAGATAGATTGTTAACCACCACTGTAGTATTTCATTAACTACACTATTTGAATTATTTTTATTCACTTTTATTTATAATTATTTATGTAGCGCTTTATAAAATAGAGATAGTTTCTAAGCAGTCATTTAAAATAGTATATTTTATGTATATGTATATATTATATATATTTTTAAATGTTTTTATAACCAAGACTGCATTTATTTGATTTTTAAAAAATAATAATAATAATTTTGTGACGCATTTTTACAATTTAACTTGCTCTGTTTCTATTTTAATAAATTGTAAAATATAATTCAGTGTCACATATTTCCGCAGAATTCACTCTAATATGCTGATTTGGTGCTCACAAAACATTTCTTATTATTTTCAATGTTGATATTTTTGTGGAAGTCATGATGCGTTTCAGGATTTTTTTAAATGAATTTAACGTTCAAAGGAATAGTATTTTTTTTTTAAGATTTATTTGTAACAATGTAAAAGCCTCTACAGTCACTTTTGATCGATTAATGCATCTTTGCTAAATAAAATAATTAATTTCTCTAAAAAGAAAAAAAAAATTCTTACTTGATCCTAAACTTTTGAATGGTAGTGTTCCCATGAGCATTTCATTGTCACAATTTATTTACATTTCACTGGTCTCCTAGAAATAGTGCAGAATATTAATTTCATTTTGTTATATCATTTATTTATTTAAAATGATAAAACAGGTTTATTTACTATTTCCAGGTTTTAAAAAAAAGTACCTTTTGTCAGCAAAATAAAGGTAATTGTTGTGTTTTGCAGGTATTTATTGTAGAAGATACATCACCTCCCATGGACTGGCTCTTAACTGCAACACAGACATGAGTTGGTTTGACAACATTGTGCCATGTGGGATTGTGGGTAAAGGTGTGACATCACTGAGCCGAGAGCTGGGACGGGACGTCCCAACTGAGGAAGCCATACCAAAACTGCTGGAAGCCTTTACTGAACAATTTAACTGCACTTTAACATATAATTAATAAATGTATAAATAATGTCAAGTGTTTGAATATGTGCTTGTATTGTTATTAAAATTATTTTAACATTTAACATGTTGTGTGTGTGGCGTCTGGTTTTCATGATCATACATAAGACATACGCATTGCATGAGATCAGCAGGATAAAAATATCCCCGATAGTCTTGACTCTTGATTTGATCATGCAATTATCATGAATTATTTACAAAACACGTTTTCTGGAAGTGGATGGGTACAGTAAACACTACTGCATTGCTGACATGGGACACATGAGTCTTGAGAAAGAAAACTTGAATGAGATTACCAAATAATATTATAACATAACGAGGATATTTTTGTGTCTTTTGTGTATACATATTTTCTCTTTTTATTGTTATACTGTATGCTGTTGTACTGTTCAAAGCTTTTGGTAAGCAATTTTTCTATATATTTGTATTTTTTATTTTTATTAAATCAATACATTTATTTAGCAAGAATGCATTACATTTATCAAGAGTAATATTAAAATGTCTATTATGTTACAGTATATTTCTATTTCAAATTAATGCTGTTCTTTTAAAATTTCTATTCATTGAAGAATCCTGTAATAATAATAATAATAATAATTAGTTTCCACCAATAAATAAATAAATGGAGCAGCACAACTTTGTTTAACTGTGATAATCAGAAAAGTTTATTGAGCAGTAAATCATATTAGAATGATTTCTGAAGGATCATGTGACACTAAAGACTGGAGTAATGATGCTGAAAATTCAGCTTTGATCACAGGAATAAATTACATCTTAAAGGGGACCTATTATGCCCCTTTTTACAAGTTTTAGGTGTCCCCAGAATGTGTCTGTGAAGATTCAGCTCAAAATACCCCACAGATCATTTATTATATCATTTTGAAAATGCCTATTTTGAGTGGAAGTAGAAAACTGCATTTGTGTAAGTGTAAAACTGCCCGCCCCCTTTTCCAGAATGGCTGTGCCTTTACAGCTCGTGCCTCAGATACTCTGCCAAAAAACATCTGTTTGGTTTTGATTATCAGAGGAAATAAGGAAAGTGCAAGTAAATTACAAAAAATAACTGTAATAGCAATATTCTTTGATGTGGAGAAAGCATATGACATGCTGTGGAAGGAGGGACTCCTAATCAAACTACACTTAATGGAAGTTGGGGGGAAATTGTTTAATTGGATTATGGATTTCTTAAATGGACGCAATGTACAGGTGAAAACTGGGTTAGATTTATCAAAGCAATATGCTGTAGAAAATGGGACACCACAGGGGAGTGTGATTAGTCCAACTTTATTCTACATCATGATTAATGGAATCTTCCAGGGGGTATAAGAAGGTCTTCGCAGATGATGGTGCTATATGGAAGAAAGGTAGAAATGTTGAGTATATATTAAAGAAGATGCAAGAAAGAATTTATCAAGTTGAAAATTGGGGAATAAAATGGGGATTTAAGTTCTCAGTGGAAAAAGCAAAGGTAATGGTTTTTACAAATAAAAAGAAGGGCAAGGAAATTAAGCTGGAAATGTATGGAAGTATATTAGAGAAAGTAGAATGTTTTCGTTTTCTGGGATTATACTTTGATACAAAACTATGGAGAGAACATATAAAGTATACAGTTAATAATTGTAAAAAAGTTCTAAATGTGATGAGGTGTCTTGCAGGGTTGGAATGGGGAGCAAATGTTTCAGCTTTGAAATATATCTACATTGCTTTAATAAGATCTAAATTAGACTATGGGTGTATTGCACATGGATCAGCAGCAAAGTCTGTGTTAACTTAATTGGACATTGTGCAAGCGTGCGCTTTAAGAATATGCTTAGGGGCAATCAAAACTTCCCCAGAATGTGCACTTCAGGTTGAAGGAGGTGAAATGCCATTGTGGCTTCGACAGAAACAACTAGCAGCAAATTATTGGATAAATCTTAGAGGGCATGAGGATAATCATCCAACAAAAGAGGTGTTACAGAAGTGTAGGGAAAAGGAGAGAAGAAAGTAAGAAAGATTTGGCTGAACATGCAATTTAATTGCAAAAGAAATGGAAGTGCATAATAAAAGATTTACTAATACTGTAGCCTATTTAAACTAATATGGACTTCGGAAATCCTGAAGGTTGATCTAGAGCTTCTATCAATTAAAGTATGTAACCGAAATATAGATATAATCAGTGAATAGTATAAATACAATGACAATAAATATAAAGGCAGTATTCAGTTTTTTTACAGATGGGTCAAAAGATTCACAAACGGGTATGCGGTGTACATCCCTAAATATGAAATAGGAATTAGCAAAAGAAAATTCGCATTTATATGATATAAGCATTCAAAGCTTGCAGTTCGTCACTTCCGTCAAAACGGCTCACTATTTTTTTGACGTCACATCGTACTTCATCTTCTCATCAAATCTTCTGACCAATCAAATGCTCTCTAGAATCTGAAGCGCCCGCCCCCTGCACTATAAATATATATATGTTTATGTGCTATACTAATTGCATTAGAATGGATTGAACAGTCCAGGGATATCAACATGTAGTCACTCTGTATAGGCTCTTATTAGTATGAAGTCTGGAAAAGCTAGTAACCATCAAGAAATATTATATGAAATCTTGTTTATAAATTCAAGGGTATGTAGAAGGGAAAAGGGAAAGTATTACATATATGTGGATACCAGCACATGTGGGCATACAGGGAAATGAGAAAGCTGATAAATTGGCAAAAGAGGCAACAAAGAAAGAGCATGTAGCCATTGAAATTAAATCAGAAAATCTAAATCAGAAGGGAAGAGTCTAGTGTGGAAAAAGGTAATGGAAATACGGCAACATCAATGGGATCATGAAAGTAAAGGGAGACATCTATACATGATTCAGAATAGACATGATAAGAGAAAGAGCAAATAGAAGGATTGAACAAGCTGTAATGAGTAGACTCAGGATTGGGCATTGTAAATTAAATGGAACTTTCCATATGTTAGGAAAACATCCCACAGACCAATGCGATGAATGTCAAGAGGAGGAAACAGTTAAGCACATTTTTATGTCATGCAGGAAATTTACACTAGAAAGACAAGAGTGGAAACATCATTAACAGGTTTGGTGGTATGAATCCAATACAGCTAACAAAAACTCTAAATAAGGAAATCTGTGTGATAAAGAGTGCTAAAATACTAAGAAATGGATCATTGCTGATTATATGTAAGGATGAAAAACAGCAAATGATTGCAATCAGAATGAACAAAATAAATGGAAAGAAAGTAGAAAGCTCTATGACTAATGATAAAAAATTGTCAAAGGAGTTGCCACAGGGATTCCGGTAAATGTATCAGTAGAAGATGTGAAAAGAAATATAACAGTGAAGTCAAACGTCTAAAAATAAACAGGAACGGAAGTACATGTGATAGTCTTCAGTTATGATCTCTTTTGATGACTCCTGAAAAAGATCAACATTGGATACATACCTCCACCACTTAGATGTTTTAAATGTCAGAGATTTGGACATGTGGCGGCGGTGTGCAAAGGAAAACAAAGATGTGGTAAATTAAAACAAGTATGGCAAATGTGAAGAGACTGAAGTGCAACGAGTCATGGTTGTTCAGGGAATCAGTTATGGAGAGGCAGCAAAGAAGGTTTCAAGAATTGTGACAATGGCTAAACAAACTGAAATTAGGAACAAAAACATAGATAAGTGCCAAAAATGGGCAAATATGAACTCAGGCTTCAAAAACAAATTTTTCACACCATTCACTGCCATTATACAGCTTGGAAGAACCAGGACAATTTTAAATATAACTGCGATTGTGTTAGTCTGAAAGAGGAATGTCAGATAAGCCTAGGATGCCCTGAAGGTGAATAAATCATGGGCTAATTTTCATTTTTGGGTGAACTATCCCTTTAATCTCCAGGGACAAAATGAGTCACATCCTGTCAAAAATGTATTGAGAGAATGCTGGGAACATAATGAAGCAAATTTTACAAGTTTTGGATGGACAGGCAATGCGAAGGCAAGAAATATAGGATTGCATCAATTACAGTACAGTAATACAGTACAGTAATACATTCCTCCTTGGTTATTACCTTTGCCAAATGTTGACCTCAATATTCAGCAGGAATTAAAATGCAATTCTAAACAACTTCCAATATGGTATAAAGTCCAGAATTATTTTGAGAAACATTACCCAGAATCAGCGTTCCCTATCTGTCGGTCACTACGTGTTATGTTGTGACGACATTAGGGGTCTAATTTGGGAGCCCAATCATCTCTGAGTTTAAGAGAAAACGCCAAGGAAAACTGGCTAGTGGATTTTGCATGCTGAGCCACTCCCCGTGCACACGGGTATGTAAGGCGACAGCGTGCCTCCACCATTCAGAATTTTGCTTCGGAGCCAAGTAGTTTATGCCATGCACTCACTACAAAGCCATTCATCTTTGTGTTGAAAGCGGGCTGTTCCTGGTTGGTGTTACAGCACAGTACAGCGGTGTCCCTGCAACAGTGATTCCCCTGGGCGTTTTGACTAAAAGAGCAATTTCCTCTAAAGGAGCAAATCATGGACAATCATGTATTTTTCAAGATGCCATTTCGTCGGTGTCCTTCTGGTTGCGGTCGTTACCTGTCCTCTGTCGATGGCCACGATCGCTGTCTTCAGTGTCTGGGCATTCAGCACGCTGAAGCGGCGCTCGTGGATGAGTCATGCGTCTATTGTGGGCGTATGACCATGGCATCGCTGTGATCGCGTCTCTCCCTCCTCAAGGGGAGTGGAGCAGACCCCTCTGTCACTATCCGTTCCGGTTTCTCTGCCACGAGCAGAGGACTGCTGGTTAGTGCTCTAGGAGATTTGAGGGTTACAGTGAGAGCTTCTCAGTCGGGCCACGCCCCACGGACCTCTCACTCCTCTCGCAGTGCATGTCCTGTGCGGCTGCCAAGTGATTCTGCTGGGCTGTCTCACGGCAGTCCCAGTGTGTCATTCAGTGCGCCGCCGGAGGATCAGATGTCGATCTCAGCATCGGGGTATGGGCAGTCGGCCTCTGAGGACAAAGATTCGGTGTGGCTGCCCCCCTCGGGTGTTGTCGCCGCTGCTGAATCGGACCCAGAGCTGTCGGCCATGCTTTCCAAGGCAGCTGTGAGCATCGGGCTGGAGGTGACTACACTGCCCAGACCTGAGCGCTGGCGGCTGGATGATTGGTTTCTCTGCATGGCTCACAACCACGTTCTGCTTCGGTTCCTTTATTCCCGGAGGTGCATAAAGAGATGATGAAGTCGTGGACGGCTCCTTTTACGGTCAGAAGCCGCTCGTATCCCTCTTCCGTCCTCACTACCCTCAATGGCAGGGCAGCCAGGGGGTACGTAGACATTCCCCAGGTGTAGAGTGGTTGCGGTGCACCTGTGGCTGCAAAACACCACCACTTGGAGGAATCGTCCGCGTCTCCCATCCAAAGCCTGTAAGCTGTCGGTGGCTCTCGCTGCCAAAGCTTACAGTGCTGCGGGCCAAGCTGCCTCTGCCCTGCATGCCATGGCTATCCTGCAGGTACATCAAGCCAAGGCACTCAAACAAATGCACAAGGGTAGTACCGACCCGACGTTGATGCAGGAGCTGTGAAGTCACAGCGCAGTCCCTCGGGAAGGCGATGTCAACTCTGGTGGTCCAGGAGCACCATCTCTGGCTCAACCTGGCTGAGATGAGAGACGTTGACAAAGTACGCTTTCTTGACACTCCCATTTCCCAGGCTGGCCTGTTTGGCGACATTGTCGAGGACTTTGCCCAGCAGTTCTCGGTGGTACAAAGGCAGACTGAGACCATTCAACACATCTTGCCCCGACATGAACTGTGTCGCACCCGGCCGCTAAATCCTCTAAGAAGACGACGAAGCGGCTACGAGGCAAGCCTATGCTTTGAAGTGGAGTCAGTTCACGAACCGGTGTTCTTCTCACTGAGAAGACCCCCGTAGGCTGTCACCCTTCACCTTGAAAGTGTATGTTGCTGCTATCGCAGCACATCACGATGCAGTGGACAGCCGGTCCCTGGGGAAGCATGACCTGATCGGTAGGTTCCTGAGGGGTGCTAGAAGGTTAAATCCTCCTAGGACACCCCTGATACCCTCCTGAGATCTCTCTGTTGTCCTGGCTGGACAGGAACAGCAGCGTGGCCTTCTCCAGCAGTGATGTACTCACCTTTGGTCCCCTTCGGTACTAAGGTCAGTGAATTTGCGATGAAGCTTTGGGACGGTTACGACCTTAGCGTAGCTTTGTCTTGACATGCTACAACTTGTCAATATTGCAGCGCCACAGGGTTGCGACGGTGTTTAGGTGCGGCGTTTTCCATAGACCCCTAATGTCATCACAACATAACTCGTAGTGACCAACAGATAGGGAAAGTCTCGGTTACGTACGTAACCCTCGTTCCCTGATGGAGGGAACGGAGACGTTATGTCCCCATGCCACAACCTTGAAGCACTCGCTGATGCTGGGACACGTTCTCGGCTCCTCAGCGTAAAACCTGAATGGTGGATGCACGCTGTCGCCATATAAACCCATGTGCACAGGGAGTGGCTCAGCATGCAAAACCCACTAGCCAATTCTCATTGGTGTTTTCTCTTAAACTCAGAGATGATTGGGCTCCCAAGTTAGACCCCTAATGTCATCACGACATAACGTCTCCGTTCTCTTCATCAGGGAACGAGGGTTACGTACATAACCAAGAGGTTTTTATTCACAGATGGATCCAAAGATCCTGAAACAGGACATGCAGGTGCAGCAGTATTTATCCCAAAGAGTGATTTGTTATGTTAAGAAAAGATTAACCAATCATTTGTCAGTATATACAAAATAATTATTGGTTATATTATTGGCCCTGCAGTGGATAGAGGAGAAGAAAATAAATAACATTGTCATTGCATCTGATAGCTACTCATCACTTCAAAGTAAGATCTGGCAGGTCATCGTTTAGGATGGATAGTATCAATGAGATGTTCCATATTATGTACAATATAAAAGTTAAGGGTATATCTACACGTTCCATTTGTGTTCCTGCTTATGTTGGTGTGGAGGGAAATGAGAAGGTGGATATTCTGGCTAAACAAACTCTAAGAATAAAGCAAGTAGATCTACCTAAGTCCTTAAGTTCCATTATTTACTTAAGTCCCATTAAGTAAAGCAGAAGCTAAATGACTCATTAGAACATATACACAATCAGTATGGTATACTGGGATGACAATGAAACAGGAAGACATTTATACAATACAAAAACAAGGAGGGAGGGAGGAAACAAATGAAGTATCCTAACTCGGATGAGAATAGATCATACTAGACATTACATTAACAGTACATTATATAAAATTGGAAAACACCAAACTGGGGAAGGCAAACACTGTAGCCAACGAGAAGCATTTGAACAGATGCCACCTTATTCAGTCATTGAAGAAGGTAAAACACCATGACTTTATCAGGTCTATTAGGGAAAACAGCAAGAAATATGATGATATTATTCCATTTGTAAAAGAAAGTAAATTAAATGAAAGAATATATATTTTTTATTTTCTTTATTGTTGTTGTTTATTTTTTATTTTCTAGCTTGTTTATTTGTTTTGCTTGGTTTTTATGATTTATTTTCATCCTATATACAGGCAAATATCCTGATCCATACTCCAGTTCAGTCGATGGCAGTACACCAGTACACCAATAAGTTAGGTTGACAAACGGCAATAAACACTAAAGAAGAAGAAGAAGAAGTTTTGATTATCATGTCTATCGTGCTGAAATCATGCGTTTTAAAACCATATCAGTTTAAACTTCTGATATAGGGTTTTCTGACCGCACACATCCGAAGCACGCGCACAGAAAGTGGCTATCACACGGCATGTGAATAATAAACTTAGAGTAAAAGTCCTCTTTCATGTCTTATTGCGCTTAAACTGTCAAATACAGTTACAAATGTATGTTAAAAAAACACACATGAGTTACAAAAACACAGTCGGTTATGTCTGTGAAGGAAAACAGCTGGGAAAGAAATTGCATGTATATATTAGATCTGTGTGTTAAGTGACAGCAGTGTAATGTACAGTACCTATTGTTGTCTACACTGTTTATAGAGAGGTGGAACTATGATGTCACTTTGTAGGCCAATCAGCTGTTAGCATCACACTGGTTCCCTCGACAAAATCCCAATAGGGTGTTTTCACGACTCGTCATCAATTTGGAAGCCGGCCATATTGGCGGCACTGAACGTAACAATGCCATTTAACCGAACGGAGCTCTTGTATGGGCTTGGCGAAAAAAATTAAGTAGTTCACTATGTCGGAATAAGAAATAGAAGGAAGAATCGTCTGGTCGTCAGTCCACAACAAAGGAGCCAGCTCGTAGATTTCTTTACCACCTATTGACTTTAGTTTGTCAAAATATTGCACCATTTTCTGCTTACTAAGTCCTTCTCTATATGATTTAGCAGCTTCCACACATTTTTTCCCGTGGTTTAGACATCATAAATTAGTAGAACAACGTCTTCAGTAGTACATTAACCGTGCAATCCATGCTGTTGTTTACATTCGAGTATCTCCAATATGACCGCGCATCCGGGTAACTGACCAAATCATGACGTAGGTGCAAACGCTCTATAGGGTCTTGGATTATCGCAAAAAATAAGATCTGTGTTCAAATTCTTGATACTTACAAGTTTTGTCCATCAAGATTATCTTCACAATATAACTTTTGTGAATTTTGAAGCCTAAATACAAGAGCCAGAACTAAAAAGCTAACCTTAAGCTACAAACAAACTACACCACAGTCGCTCCTCCTTCAACGTCACCACCACCATGTTTCCAACAACTTTTTCAATCTTATTTTTAGAAACATGTTTCATGATAAGGATTTACTCAATGGATTAATTTTAATCCAGATTACAAAATAAATAAATAAACAAACAAACAAATAAATCCATTTGTTTATACCGTAACGAGACGCCCAAACAAAACCCAAAAAGTCCAGGAGGGTGGTGGAGTGGAGGTGGAACTGGGGAAGGGATGGAGGGTCAGGCCCATGAAGCGGAACAGGCAGAGCATTCGTGGATAGGAAAGGCCTCAGGGACAGACTCATAGGCAGGAGAGGCCACTGGGGCAGATTCATGGACAGAAGAGTCCTCTGGAGCGGACTCGTGGACAGGAGATGCCTCAGGAGCAGACTCATGGACAGGAGAGGCCTCAGGAGCAGACTCATGGACAGGAAAGGCCTCTTGAGCGCAGTGTACAGCCCACACGCTTAAAATGTAGACCACCATTACAGTAAGGGCAGCAGAGGGCGGCAGGACTTCTAGGACGGTTGGGCTTGAGAGAGCAGACATGACGTTAGCAGACATGATGTGATCAGGCTTTGACTTGGTAGATATGACATGAGTAAACTTTAACTTAACTGGCATGACGTGAGCAGGCTTTGGCATAGCAGAAATGACGTGTGCAGACTGTGGCTTGTGTAGGATATCAGACCGAATCAGACAATCTAAGATTTGGTCAAAACATGGTTGAAACCGGAGGAGCCACATTCCACAAGAGGCCCAAGACACAGGATGTCATAAATCAGACCCTAGCCAGTCCCGAAAAATGTCCTTTAACGCCACATCATTAAAGTCCACTAAATAGCACAAACCACAAACATCCTCCACATAGTCCTCTATGGTCTGACTTCTCTGACGAAGCAATTACAAAATAAAAGACATGAAAACATGAACATGAAACCAAACCCAAAACCCAAACCGCACATTACATATACATTCTCTTTTGGATATCTCTTTTGGAATAAATAATTTAAATGGATCTTTACCGTTGTTATAAAAGTTTAAAAATACGTATCTTTTATAATTGTGTCTAAAGATTGTTATCGTAATGCATATCTGAATGATTGTATAGTGTGCATGTATGCTTTCCTTCTCTGGAGTGTGAAACCCTAGCTATGGCTCTGTCAATTTGTGTACTTTTGTATATATATAACAGTATATAATTTGTATATATATATAACATGTGACATCAGGGGTTCAACCGTAATATTACGAAGCTACGAGAATACTTTTTGTGCGCAAAAGAAAACAAAAAAAACGACTTTAAATTCGTTCAAATCAAAGCACAAACAACGTAGAAAACATATCCGCATGGTGCAGCTGACACAGAATAGCATACGCTGTTTGCGTTCAGTGGATATTCTCCAAAATGGCGCTAGGGTGATGCAGAGGAGACGAATTGTTGAATAAAGTCTTTTTTTTTTCTTTTGCGCACAAAAAGTATTCTCATAGCTTCGTAATATTACGGTTGAACCCCTGATGCCACATGGATTATTTTACCGATCTCCTTGCTACATTTCTGGAGGTTGATCGTGGTAATACCCTTGCTGTCTATGCAGGGTCAGACAGCTCTCAGATTCCATTAAAAATATCTTAATTTGTGTTCCGAAGATGAACGGAGGTCTTATGGGTTTGGAACGACATGAGGGTGAGTAATTAATGAATGAATTTTCATTTTTGGGTGAACTATCCCTTTAACAATCATTTAGAATTATAGATTAATGTAATAATAATAAAAGAAAGTTAATTTTTTTTTTTTTTTCAGTTTTAGTGAGTGAATCAATCAATCAATCAATCAATCAATCCATCAATCAATCTCAGGCCAATAGCATAAGCAAATAGTTATTATCCCAAACTATATTTTTTAATTTATTTTTTCTTTATAGCCTATATTTTCTCCTGATTATTATTATTTTTTTAATTTATTTACTTTTCTTTGTTTTTCAACTTGTTATCCACACCCCCAAATGTGAGAACCAGTGGTATAATAACACAAGCAGTTTATAAAAATTCAACCTTTAACACAGCTGACCAGAGAGAAACAGAATGCACTATAGCAAGCAGTTTCTTCAAATGTAAAAAAAAAAACTGACACATTATCATAAAATAGTTTTATTAAAATAAATTCTAATTGTCAACCATTAACATGAATTTACAGATACAGATACAGCTACAGATCCGGGAATGGGCACTGGACTTCCCGTCTGCTTGTCTGGGGGAAGTACAAAATATGCAATATTAGATTAACCTTTTCATATAAAAACTGGAATAAATACAAAACTAGAGTCGAACTAAAACTGAAATGAAATAAATTAATAATAAAGAGTAAGTAGTGAATAAATGAAATAATCATAACTAAAGCGCATAGTACATTTCGGAATAAGCTGTATAAAAAGTCAATAATAATTGATTAATATGAATATTTTATTTAAAAATGTGTATCCACGTAGATATTAAATTCAAGTGCCTTTAATCTATTAAATAACAGCAGAGTGAGCAAGTTTTTGGATATGGTAAGATTACATTTATTTTAGTGAATACAGTATCACATTTCAGCTATCATTTTGTTAGAGTGGTTATACAAAATAATATTTTATCTTTGCTTCTAGAAAATCCTCAATCTTTCTGCTTTCTAACAGCTTCATGTGGCCATAAACATTTCATTTTAGCGTGGCTTTAAGCACTATGCATCACCGTGACCATGTAAAGCCGGTAAATGTGGTGTTTACATGGAATAATCATAATATGAGCTTACCTTATGCTACAAACCCAGAGTTTCTGCTGGGTTACATCGGTAGGAAAGCGGTAAAATGGGCATCTTCCATCCGAAGACTTGTGGTTGCATTTCGGGGCAAAGCAAAAAACCATTGTCGAACAGCAATATAAAATGAGGAAAAGTATTAGTTGGTTATTCTAAAATTAATTGTACTACAAATTAGAAAATACTACAAGTGGAAAATACAATAAATTGATAAACTGTTCGGCGTCATGATGTTTAACGTTTAATATATAATGTCTCCGCCTGTAGTCACATTTAGCAACTTGTTAGCAACCATCTTTTTCAAGAAACGTAACAGCTCAAAAAAAATCATGAGTGGGGTGTAATTTGTGTGTTTTATGTTGTTGAATAAAACATGAACGTACTTCAAGCTTGTATTAACCACAGACCTTATATGACCCAAACAATAAAATAAAAACAGAAACTGCTCTTGACCGAATAACTTCTGTAGCTTTAATAAGAAGACATTGCTTACTTGAATGCTGCTTTTACATGCTCTAGCATGAAGATAAACATGGTAGATTGTGTGCGGCTCACTCAGGGCGGGGTCTCTGCTAATTAGGCCAGTGTCCGTCAAGTCGTGGGCGGGGCCTGAGCAATGTGACGTCACTTTGTACAGATTCTGCAAACGGCTTGTTCTGAGACACTGCTTATGATTTATGGGAATTAAAAAAGGAGTGTGTAATAATAATAATAATAATAAAGTGTCTCTCAACTCAGTCTCATAACTTCTAACTTCTAAATTCTCTGTTCTAATTTTTCTGTCCAACCCTTGCTTTATGTGAAAACAGTGCCAAATTTTACAAGCTGTAATTATGTTCTGGAGCAGCTCTCTGTAAAGACTCCATTTTTGTAATCATTTATATTCTGTCAGGCTTGTGGAAATGGCAGGCCTGTGGTGGGCCAGCGGTGATTTATAGGTGTTTTTTCCTCTGATCATTGCAGTGGCACTGAGTGAACAGGCAGCAAAAGTATGGCTGCTAAATTCAATTACACGTCCTGTCCTCTACAGAGGATGTGTGTCCTTGAGGCCAAAATCTTGAAATCATGATGATTTTTCACCTTTTGAAGCAGAGAATGAATATGATTTTGTGGCTGGTATGGGAGATGGCATTTCTGCATTTGCTTGGTAGCAAAAAGTTCTGTGTGTGTAGACTGTTTTCATTCTCATCATAAACTAACCATAAACTGAAATTTCATGACACGAAAGCTTTTAGGTTCTGAGTTATAGGGACTGTCCACACCAAAATTTAAATTCTGTCAATATTTACTCACCCTTGGACAAAACCAGTTGCTGACATTTTTCTGTGGCGGAGTTTTTGAAGAATCATACACTCTAAAAAATGCTGGGTTAAATACAACCCAGTGCTGGGTTTGTCCCTATTGTACCCAGCACTGGGTTGTATTTAACCCAGCATTTTTTAGAGGGTAGTCTAGGGTGGCAGCCCAGTCAGGGCGGCAAAAAGGACAAATATTTTAGTTTATCTTTTGGGCATTCTTTGGAATTATTGCACTCATATCAACAAGTTATCACCCCTTAGTTATTCTAACTCTAAATTAACTTAGCTTCATAGTAATGCCGCTCCCGCGCTGTGCCCCACCTGAGCGGCGTCAATATCACATGCAAAACACCCTCATGTAGCCTACTTCCATAAATGTCATCAAAATGAATAAAACTATCCGGAC
>NW_015623079.1:41750-46905 GCF_001515625.1 Sinocyclocheilus rhinocerous | reverse complement strand
TTGGGTTACTACCCAGAAGGTTGGGTTAAACATTTAACCCAACCGCTGGGTCAAAACAACCCAATTGCTGGGTTTGTCCCTATTGTACCCAGCACTGGGTTGTATTTAACCCAGCATTTTTTAGAGGGTAGTCTAGGGTGGCAGCCCAGTCAGGGCGGCAAAAAGGACAAATATTTTAGTTTATCTTTTGGGCATTCTTTGGAATTATTGCACTCATATCAACAAGTTATCACCCCTTAGTTATTCTAACTCTAAATTAACTTAGCTTCATAGTAATGCCGCTCCCGCGCTGTGCCCCACCTGAGCGGCGTCAATATCACATGCAAAACACAGATCCTAATATGTTGGTTCAGTTGTGTTTGATCAGGGTTTTAGCTGATCTTTGCAGGAAGGTAGATCTCCAGGAACAGGGTTGGGCACCCCTGGTGTAATCTATTAGATAGGCCCATGTACATCCACGTAGCCTAGGCTACATCCAAACACGTAGGCTACATACACATAGGTCTACATCCACGTACATAAAAAAAAAACACGGTTTTGGTTTTGTTTTTCTAGCCAGGTATCCTAGATATTTAGCCTTTATCATTTAAAACGCTACGAACAGTGTTTAATTTGTAAATTGCGAGGTCCCGGAATAAAGCGGGGTGACGGATCCGGCATGTGATCAGAGGATGAAGAGGTAATGGAGCTTTAGCGCAATCATTTAGTGGACCCACTTAAGTAAATCATTTTATTTTATGCAAAGCAAACCAAGTCACCTAAACAAGCGCATCAGTCTTTTTGCAACGATTAAATGTTTAATTTTTGCTTCTAAAATGCTTGTTAAACGAGTTTAAATGTAAGCAATGTTGTATACATGTTTAAACGGTAAAATATGTTGTATTAAGAACTGTATTTAACTAAAAGGCATTTAGAGAAAGAAAGAAAGAAAGAAAGAAAGATAAAAAAAATGTCAAAATAAATGAAAAACTAAAACGAAACGAAACGAAACCAACAGCAGTTATTGCACACCTAACTAAAAATAATAATCAAAAATAAATAATCGGTTTCTAATCAATCTAAGCATGCTTTAATTTTGTGTAGCTAGAGGTTTGCGTCAATAAGCTTAAATTAAAATGTCTTTGGTCTGCGCTCTGGAAGTGTTCTGTTAATTCTGCTAAACTTGAATTACTAAAACTAAAATTAAAACTGAAACTAAACTATAAAAACTAAATAGGCTATAGGGCCTAAATCTGTTCAAAAAATAAAAACTAAACTAAAATGAACCAAATTATTAATGAAAAATTGAAAGCGATATTAAAATAAAAACGAATTAAAAAATGCAAAACTATAATAACCCTGACACGAACATCTTTCATTGGTGCGTGAGGAGGGGGATCCGCCATATGAGGTTATCGGAATTCGGAGGTGCGGGATCCGGACCCAGCTGGTTCAAATTACACCCTGACAACGAATAGGGATTTCGGCTGTACGAGCACGGCTTGAACAGATTTATATGTCTCTTAGTGAAAATGAACTACAGAGACTTGTGCTTTACGTGTCCCGAACAACGTTCGTCGAGCTGCTTATCGGGAATTCTGCCAAATCTTCCCATGGCCACATCAGGCATGTACATACACTTAATTTGCTTTTGCAGCTATACTAGTGGTAATTTTTTAGTAATTTATTTATTTTTTTACATTGCGGTAGGAAAAATATATATAATAATCAGAAAGCACACCCGTGTCTGCTTTATTTTAACAGTTGTACCAATAAACACAATCTCTAGTCTTTCACATGCATCATAGGGTGTTTTCACATATAGTTCGTTTTAAAAGAACCAAACCCAGTTCACTTAAAGTCGAAACAGCCGAAAGTGACCTCAGTCCTTTTGGTGTTCACAATCTAGTGGACTCAAAAGAGAACCCAGTTCTTTTTTTGGTCCTCTTCAGCAATGAAGAGATCTCAGACCCTTTCTTGTTCACACCACAACTTTATAAGAACTCAGACCCCAGCTTTCTGTGCAGCAGTGGAGTTTGGGTATTCAAGATGGCGTCTTCACATGTTGTCATCACATGGATGTGGCACACAAAGTTTTTTCAGTTTAACGCGGCATTGTAGCGCGGTTCTGTTATATCCCCTTTCCTTCATTTTTTGGGCAAACAAAAGAAACACTTTTATGTTTTTATGGGTTGAGAAGAGTTGGCGTTTAATGTAATCATCTTTCCAAATTTCAATAAGTGCACAACTCTCCTCCTGGGACCGTTCTATGAATATTGACTCGTCAATAGTAAATCCCATAGTGTTGATATAAGCATTTACGTAGGGATGCAAAATTATACCCTTACCTTGTTCTTCTTCATTTTCCATATCCACACTTCCACCTTCGACAACATTTGTGGGGCAAGCACAAGCGCTTGCACCCAAAATTTCGTCCAAATCTTCGTAGAAGGGACAGGAATCCTTTATTTCTGTGGACTCTCCACTTCTACGGATTTTGTCCCGGGTGCTCATGTACTTCTGGCGAAGTTTTTTCACTTTAACACGGCATTGTAGCGCGGTTCTGTTATATCCCCTTTCCTTAATTTTTTGGGCAAACAAAAGAAACACTTTTATTGTTTTTATGGGTTGAGGAGAGTTGGCGTTTAATGTAATCATCTTTCCAAATTTCAATAAGTGCACAACTCTCCTCCTGGGACCACACAACCCCACGACCTGCCATGGTGAAAAGTTTTTTTCTGTTGTTACAGCAGTGACGTAACATGGCTGCAGGTATGGCAAGCCTTCAGGTACACATGTCGAAATGAAACGCAAAGCGGACTGGGATCTCATTGCTTTCGCATATCACGAAGATATCGAACCACAAACGGACCCACAAACGAACCTCCGGAGGTGGTCTGAGTACGGTTCGCTTTTGGGTCCCTTTAGCGGGGTCTGAGATCACATGGTTTGTTCACATATACACGCTGAACCGCTAAGAGAGCGTTTAAAAGGGTTAAATGAACTAGGTGTGAAAACACCTTTAAAGATCGTGTTTAACTGTGAATGTGAAGTGGGGGCGGCACGGTAGGGTTTTGCCTAGAGCGGCAGTTGAGCTCGCGCCGGCCCTGTCCATACTTGTGTGTTATTCCACATCATATTTGATGTCACTTGCTTTATAGGTGCCACATTTCATTTAAGAGCTGTGGTGGAGTTTTGCAGTGAATAATGAGCTTTGAATTTCAGTCTGTTCCTCACACAAAGCTTTAGTGTGAATTCATGAGACTTGCATATATTGATTTTATGGTGCTTTTTGAAGGTTGACAGATAGTTGAAATAGTTTAAATTGATGAAAGTAGTTGATTGATATTTTTTTCACAAAGATGCATTGAACTGATCAAAAGTGACAGAAAATACATTTCTAATGTTACAAAATATTTCTGTTTCAAATAAATTCTATTGTTTCTATTCTTCTGTTCATTAAATAGAAAGAAAGAAAGAAAGAAAGAAAAAAAAACTATATGGTTTTCATGCTTTTGTTAGGAACCGTCGTTAGGCAGCACAAACATTTTCAGCTGTGATAATAAGTTTCTTGAGCAGCAAATCATCATATTAGAATTATTTCTGAAGGATCATGTGACGCTGAAGACTGGAGTAATGATGCTGAAAAATCAGCTTTGCATCATAAGACATTAAAAACAGAAATAGTCATTTAAAATTGTTATTAAAATATTTCACAATATTGTTGTTTTAATGTATTTTGATCAAATAAATGTAGCTTTAGTGAACACAGGAATATTCTTTAAAAAAAACTAAAGTTGTACTGACTCCAAACTTTTGATTGGTTGTGTACTGTTGTATAGCAAAGAGCTTAAAGGGATAGTTCGCCCAAAAATTAAAATTTTGTCATTAATTACCCTCATGTCACATGGACTATTTCACTGATGTCCTTACTATGTTTCTGGACCATAAAACGTTTCAATTGCGTTGCTGTCTATGCAGGGTCAGAAAGATTTTATTTCATAAAAAATATCTTAATTTGTGTTCTGAAGATGGACAAAGGTCTTACGGGTTTGGAACGACATGAGGGCGAGTAATTAATGACACAATTTTCATTTTTGGGTGAACTAACCCTTTGAAAACTTTTGGTACACCATTTTTGAGTGATCTATTCCTTTGAATAAGAGGTATTTTCAAACTTCAACCAACAGATGGCAGTGCTTCAATGCGATTTGCAGATGATATTCTGTGGCATTTGTAATGTGAAACCAAGGCCATGAACTGTATATCTGAATGCTTTGTGACCAGGTTCAGTGATTTTCATGTTTCAAGTATCAAGTGAGCTTCAACCGGACACATACATATAGTAAAATGACATCTTATTTGTAAAAATTAACGGTGTCTACTGTATATCTGAAGTATGACATTTTTTGTGTATTTGCATATGCAATGACATGGAAAGGAAAGAATGGTCCTGTAGGAGAGAGAAAGTCATTAACTCCTCTTACCCCTTCCTGAGCTTCTTTGTTCTGTTTATTGATTGTGGCAATTGATAATTAATCACCTATTAAGCCAGAACAGTTACGTAATTGAAGTGGAATCAGATCGAGCAATAAATTGATTGTCACACCAGGAATGTGTATAAAAAGAAACAAGCCATTGATTGACTCCATCACAACAATAAGGATTGGAAAAAGTAGCCTGACAGCATGACGCTATTACTGCCCGACAAAATTGACCTGCTGGAACATGTACAGTATCTACAAGCCAAATAAAGATGACAGTTTGACATTAAAAATAGAACATAACCTGATACGAACCAAGTTTGTAAGAGCTGTACTTAAATGCAACCCTAATACTGTCTGTCCTCAGGATTTTAATGGCTCTCTAGTAGTGCTGGGCAGTATGACCAAAAATTTATATCACGGTATTTTTCAAAATTATACCGGTTTCACGGTACATGACGGTATTTTTTTTCATGCATGACCGGGTGTTAACCATATTTTCTACTGATTGAGAGAGGAAATACTGCAGTATATTGACTTGGAATGCCCTATTTTACTGTCATGATGAGAGAATATTGTCAAAAAATACCACACTAAATAGTGACTAAACACGACCAGATGCGGACAAAGTACCCAACTCCATTACTTGAGTGAAAGTACAGATACTGCTGGTCAAATATTACTCCATTACA
>NW_015623079.1:17694-41677 GCF_001515625.1 Sinocyclocheilus rhinocerous | reverse complement strand
TGTGGATGAGTTCTTCTGTGTCATCATGTTCTATTAGTTCTACAGCTTCAGTTTCGGAACTTTCACGCTTAGTAACACATACAGCTGTTCCCTCACCACAGTGCACCAGTGAAAAGGGACCCCTTTCAAACAGTGTCGCATTCCGAACGTTGTTTAAGTGACTTAAAACGACACCGGTATTGCGGTATTTTAAAAATTCATATCATAACAAAAATAAACACCGGTATTCGGTATGAAACGGTATACCACCCAGCACTACTCTCTAGAGGATTCTGACACAGCAGTCAACAGACAAGAACACTGCTATCATTTGCAATGTGCAATGGTCACACCGTTCCCTCTGCTCAAACACTTTCATTGACGGCCAGTTATAATGAGGCAAGCACTGTGATTGGATCAAACAAGCAGCAGCGAAAGGACACACTTTTCCTCCTGGTGAGAAGGCTATAGGAAGCTTGTGACTTGCCGTAATTAAAGAAACACTTGATATATTTTATTATTTACCTTTTTTTGAAGAGTAGTTTTAAGATTAAGCTCACCATATGGGGCATTTTAATTAAAGCACAACAAAATATTTTAGAGACCATTAATACTTTTACCAAAGCTGCATATTCACTCAAAGTCGAGAGCATAATATTTCTACTTCATAAGGTGATCCACTGCCAGACACTGAAGATATGAGGAAACACAACGGCTACCATTGGCATTCAATCATCAAGAAAGAAATGCATCTATAATTAGCGTAATAATTAAATGACAATAGGGACATTCTGCTCTGAGCTGTTCATGTCCTTGTATTTAGAATTGGGTTTTCTAAGTCAATTCTACTAACACCAAAATGAGTGTGCAATTTGAGTAATCAATAGACAAACCACAACACAACAAGTATCAGTTGTTATGCAAATCCCTTATCAATAAACTTTATTTAGTTTAGTTTATTTAGCAGGACATTCGATTCATTACTCTCCACTCTTTGCTGTTTACGTCAAACTGTATTATATGTCTTTAGTTTATTTTCAGATAATGTTCTTGCATTATTGAAGAATAGTCAGGAACTAACCGTGCCTTCAAACGAGTACAAATGAGGTGCGTAGACAAAAAAATTCCAAAAGGTAGAACACTTGAAATGTGACGTTTCGGTTACATGTGACCTTTGTCAATGCCAAGATATTTTTGTAACATTGTTGGCTTGGCATTGACAAAGGTCACATGTGACCGAAACGTTTGCCCTTTTTTTCAGTAAAGTATTGAATTTATGTCGCACTTGATGACTTCTAGCATTAATAATACATTAAAAATAGTCAATTATAGGAATTAACATTAATATTTCAAAATATTTTTAAATATTATGAAAACTGCTAAGGCTCCATTTTATTGCCATTTCGAGTCAGGGCCATCAGAATATTTAGAGTTTACAAAGATGTAATATTCTACAGGGATTTGAACAAACAATCTCGCAATTACGGTAATTGACCCTTTGCTGGGAGTTTGATTGACATGTGATCTGACCAGTCAAAACACAGAATCTGCCATTTTGTCCATGAAACAAACCAGATAGGGAAGTAGATTAACGTTGATGGACTTGAATTACTGTGCGTATTTGATATAATTTTTAGACTGAAATCCCTGCAGGAATAAATATTTAGTTTATGAACGTGGAGGCAAAAGTGCCACTGCTCCGATTTGATTGTTATTTTAGCAATAGTAGGAGTATCATTCAACAACAATAATAAACAAACACCTGTTATAGGCCCTGGGCCTACATATTTTATTTAACAGTAAGCTCAGTGAAATTCATATAGGCTAATGTCCAGAACACGTCTCAGTTCAAACACTGGCCTACATAAGCATCACTAATTGTAGAAAAGTACTTATACAAGCAAAATTCATGTCTTACAGTAAGCAAATGAGCATAAAAAAATATACATTAAAGAAATAATAACTATATACTTTAGCATATATGCTACATTTTTTCCTGAGGCTGGCGGTTTTTTTTCATACGTTTTTGTAGGAACGCTCTGAGGGTTGCGGCTAAAAGTTATACAGAGCTACGGCCACTGGGCATGTGCACATCAATATTGCGTAATTATTGTCACGCTGAACAACAATAATTACTGTATTTGCATTATTGTAAGGGGTAGGCTTAGGGTTGGGGCAGGTGTAGACGTTAATAAAACACAATCTAATAGGTAGCAAATTTAATTTATTGTTACTTTCCAGCCGCAGGTGTATCCCTTCTAGCCACAACCCGCTCGGAGCGCCTGAAGTAAAAAAAAAACTCTGAGCATAAAAGTGCCTTTGTCCAGTCGAATTAATGGAAAGGCGGGCCTTCCGTTGTGGTGACAATTTACAGTTTCTTGAAACGTCCGGAGACTGCAATGATGGAGGAGAAACGTCTCGGTTACGTATGTAACATTGGTTACCTGAATAAGGGAATGAGACGCTGCGAAGCGGTAGCTATGGGAACCCCTTCGGTGTGACGAATGTCTGAAGCCCTTATACCATCACGCCATTTTATTGGCCAGTAGTGCCTAGCACCGTCTCAAGCGTGATTTCATCAGATTTCCAAGTACAAAGGAAACACTTATCAAAGGTATGGGAACGGCCGACATCACAGCGTCTCATTCCCTATTCAGGGAACCAAAGTTACATATGTAACTGAGACGTTCCCTTTCATAGGTTCACTTCTGCACTGTGAAGCAGTCGCTATGGGAACGATATACCATAACGCCTTCCCATATCTGAGGATAGCTGGAGGACCAAGGAAAGTGTCTGCTCAAGTGGATAAAACCCGGGAGCCAGGAGTCATCTTCACGTCCAGACTGTATAACTTGATAGAGGTGCTTGCAGAGGACCATCCTGCAGCAGCACACATATCTTCCAATGAAGAGCCCTTAAAAAGAGCCTGAGAAGAAGCCACTCTTCTCGTTGAGTGAATGTGCACACCCAGAGGCGAAGCCAATCCACGCACTTCATAGACCACAGAAATAGCCTCAACTACCCAATGAGATATTCTTTGTTTGGTGATGGCAGCTCACTTGTTTTTACCACCAAAACATACAAACAACTGGTCAGATCTACGGCACTGGACTGTGCGGTCGACATAGATTCTTAATGCCTTTACCGGGCAAAGACTAAGAAGACGCACATCACCATCAGACCCCACATCAGCCGGGGAAAAAGCCTCCAAGACCACTTGCTGGAAGCGAAACGGAGTTTAAGCAACCTTAGGAATGTACTCAGGCCTAGGTCGCAGTAAGTAAGTAGCCCCGGGAAAAAATCCATACAAGAAGGGCTGATAAAAAGAGCCTGCAGATCCCCTATTCTCTTAAGTGAGGACAGAGCCACCAAAAGGACCATCTTAAGGGTCAAATACATCTCTGACACAGACTCCAATGGCTCAAATGGATGGCCTGCCAGACCTTCCAAGATGATAGATAAATCCCATGAAAGAATTATTGCAAGGCGGAAAGGCCTAAGACGTCTCGACCCCTTCATGAAACGGGAAACCAGAGGGTGATGTCCTACAGAAACCCCTCCCAAGGGCACATGTTCAGCAGGTATGGCTGCTACATAAACCTTAAGAGTGGAATATTGTCGATAATCTCCGCCAAGAGACCAGAGCACATTAACACACTCTGCTCAGGGGCCACACCCATAATCTCCATAAATCTGGATGGGGATGCCAAATCATACCCTGAGCCTAAGTCAGCAGGTCGTGTCTGAGGGGAACCTCTGAAGGTGGGCCGGCTATCAGACTGACCAAGTCCGAAAACCACATCTGAGTGGGCCAGAATGGGGCCACCAACAACAGATGTTCCACCGCTGAGAGCAAACGGATCTGCGGGAAGGCATAAAGTTTGGTCCTAGAGATTTCTTGGCCAGAGCATCCAAACCCAGAGGAGACAGGGAGAACCAGAGTGGGCAATGCGTAGTCATGCTCGAAGCAAACAAGTCTACTTCCGCTCGGCCGAACCTCTTCCATATGAGGCTCACCACCTGAGGGTGTAACCTCCATTCTCCGGCTTTCAAGCCCTGCCTCGAGAGTACGTCCACACCTAGATTCAGATGACCTGGGACATGGACTGCTCTGACATACAGAAACTTGGTCTGTGCCCAAAGAAGGACACGTCTCGCCAACCTGCACGGGGGCGAGAACGTAGTCCGCTTTGTCGATTCAGGAAATTGAGCCTCATCCACGGACATCCAAGCGAAAGCTTCTGCGCATCATCATAACTGTGCAGAACGGGTGGCAGTGAGGTGAAATGTTTTGACTTTTGATCCACCACTGGAATGGCCTCATGTGGAGCAGGCCCAACTGAAACACAGGGGACACTGCTGCCATAAGACCCATCAGTCTGCGGCATAAAACTACATGTACTAGACACCCTGTTCTGAACTGACTCAAGACAGGTTCACAATGACTGAACACAAGCGGGAGAAAGTTGTGTCCACATCGTGTGAGAATTCAAGTCCACACCCAGAAAAGTAGTTTGCTGACATGCCTGCAGAACACTCTATTGCAGGTTTGCGCGCAATCCTAGGCTCTTCAAATGATCGAGCACCAAGTCTCGATGCGCTATCGCCAGATCCTGTGATTGAGCTAATATCAGCCAATCGCCCAGGTAGTTCAAAATCCGGACACCCTGGAGCCGCGTCCATACACTTTGTGAACCTTCTATGAGCCAGAATGGAAGAACACGGTATTGGTAAGCTTTGCCTTTGAAAGCGAACCTGAAGAACTTCCTGTGTCTCTTGATGATCTGGATGTGAAAATACACATCCTTTAGATCGATAGTCACAAACCAATCTCTGGTACGGATATGAGAAAAAATGGATTTTAAAGTCAGCATCTTGAATTTGCTCACTCTGAGTGCAAGATTTAGGTGACGCAAGTCCAAAATTGGACGTAAACCCCCATCCTTCTTGGGCACAACAAAATAACGGCTGTAGAAGCCTGACTCCATCTGAGTGGGGGGTATTTCTTCTATAGCCCCTTTATCTAGACGTGACAAAATCTCCTGATTCAAAGCTGATACCTCCCAGGGAAGCACTGTCGTGGGAAGAATCCCACTGAAAGGAGGCGGCCCTTTTCATAATTGGATGGTGTAGCCGTGTCGAATGGTAAATAGTACCCACTGTGAGATCTCGGGCAGGCGTTGCCATGTGGCCCAATAATCTACCAGGGGCCTTAAACATTCTATGTTTGGAACCTCGCTGAACCCACTTGTGTGGTTCGTTCAAACTCTCCAAAGGAAGCCTGACTTCCGAGGATGAGCGAAGGAATCAGGAACTGCTACTAGGGGCCTGAGGACGAGAGGCCTTGGCCGTCGAGCTCAGGTCTATCTGTCTGCATTGCCGCGAGCGAACCAGAGGGGGTTCCATAGGCAATGGTTCACTCCGCTGAACCTCTCGAGGGCACTGTAGAGAAGACGAGCATGAACGAACTGCAGGTGGTTGCCACTCGACCTCCCTAGATCTGCGTGGGATGAGCTGGTGAAAAACAACAGACTGCTGCTTCGCTGCCCGAAATTTCTCCACAACAGCAGTAACCGATTCTCCAGTCAGGTCATCCTTAGACATGGGGGCATCCAAAAGGAAAGTTTTGTCCTTTTCTTTGATGTCAGTGAGAGCAAGCCAAAGATGGCACTCAACTGCCACCATTCCTGCCATGGAAGCGCCAAGTTGGTAGCCCACCTGAGCTCCTTAACAGCCTCTGGAGTCAGGCCTTCCCCCTCATCCAGCTCCTTAAGCACGTCTGCTTGATAAGCTTGGAGTACAGCCATAGAATGAAGAGTAGCCACCACCTGTCCAGCGGCCATGTACGATTTCCAGACAAAATCAGAAGTAATCCTGCATGGCTTGGATGGCAGTAGGGGGTGTGACTTCCGAGTCGGAGCTGAATTAGGTGTAACCATGTCTAACAACTCGCTATAAGATGGGGAATTGCATTTCTCCTGTCCACTTGGAGGGAGAGAACTGCACAAATCACCCATTAGATCCTCAGAGTCAGAGGTCGCTGTAGACAGCACTTCGTCATGATATGGTTCACAACCGAAAGAAATCGAATTACGAGCTTCCGGGGTAGGCCGTAAATCATCATTAATAAAGACAACCAGGTCCGCGTAGCGTTCTTCTAACGCGTGAACACAGCCTGGAGAGAGTGAGAGAAAGGGGGAAAATTCTGTCGTCTCACTCTCCATGTGCTCCGGCTCGTAAACGTCACCCCAAGCATCCGTCTCGTGCGGCGCCTCGGCAACCACAGAAATGGAAAGGCGGGGGTTAGACGCGAGTTCTCCTTTCCTCAGAAAGGAGGCAAGCCTCGAGCACAAAACTTTTAAACAGAGGCTATCACAATGCCGACAGTCAGATAGGCCGTTAAACACTGCTTGAGCATGCTGGAGGCCCAAAAATTGCACACACCTGTCATGAGTGTCTTCTCCTGCAATGAACCTGTCACACAGATCGATGCATTTTCTGTAGCTCATCGTGTCTGCTTGAGAGGAGTGAATCTGCTCTTAAAAGTAGAAAAGAACACGACAAAAATGCTTCCCTACAGGCAACAGATAATTCGCTTCCTGAAGGAAAAGAAATATGATTAAAATTTTTTTCATATTTTCATATTTGGATCTTTGGTTTAACATCACATAAATTCACCCATTTCTCCCGAACTACATAAAAGTAAGTCACCGTTAAACTAGGAGAAGAATAGAGTAAAATGTATAGTTACCTACACAATGTGTACCTATATGAATAAAACACGATTTTAATTGAAATGATTATTATTGCCGCTTTCCTTAGACACCAGTGTATTTAACAAACTCACAAACATAAGTGTATTTAACAAATGTCTTATTTGCTAGTGATTAATTTAAATGTCTGAAACCTAAAATAAATTTTATGTGGTTTAAAACACTGAATAGTGCTAGACAAAGCGTTTGAATTTAGCGTTTGGGCTTCAGAACATCATAGGAGGGTCCCCCCCTTGGCTAAAACCGCTTTGGTGGACACGTAATGTCGATGTTTTTTGCAAAACATGTAAGAAAAATTTGAATATAAATTAGGATATTTTACCTTAATTTTACCATTTTTGTTTGACAGCCACTTCTGCCTGTCATTAACAGTTTTTTTTGTTTTGTTTTTTTAATTATCTTTAACCATTATTTCCATTAATGGTAAACGTTTGGCACCCTCTGCTGCCATGCATTTCACCGTTTTTTTTTTTAAGTTTATTTATTTACAGTGACAGAAATAAATTACATTTGAAATACATTCAAATATAAAATATTTATTTTGCATTGTAATGATATTTTACAATATTGAATATTTTGTAAATATCTGCTTATCAAATAAAGGCAGCTTTGGTGACCGTAAGAGACTTCTCCCTTTGAAGCTTAATTCACAATCTTCTCATCAAACACACTTCACAGCCAGAAATGTCTTCTGTATATGGAAGTATAATTTTTGCAGGTGAATTAATCCTGATGAAATAATACTGCCCCACTGAAAATCTCTTGTCTTTGTGTCTTCTCAGCAAAAACTCTCCCACTGAAAAGAATGATTATGATTTTAACGGTAAAACAACTGTAAAATGCTACAGTAAAAACCTGTTAATTGGTTAATGAACCTCTTAATTTAATGAAATTTTACAGTAAAACACTGTTAAATTTACGGGTTTTGGAAATGAAAAATAACACTGTTGTATAATTTACAGTGAAAAAATTTAAATTGACATTCTTAGAATTCCCTGCATGACTTCACATTTGATGTTTTTTTTTTGTTTTTTTTTAAATAACTGTTTCTTATTAGTTTTTTTTTTCTCATCAGATGTGTACATTAGGGTTTTATCTTACATTTAATGTGGTTAAATTAACGTTTTTTAAATTATTTCAGTATTATGCATGTAACCATTATAGTGTTTAATATTTGTGTGTATGACACCGTGCACCTTCTATATATTAGTATTCCTCTCCACTGCTTGTGGAAGAGCTGTTTGTGATCAACTTTGATTCATCATGTGATGTTCACAGACAAGAGGTTTGCCTGACATCACAATTGGAATTGGAATAGGACAAATAGGAATTCTTGATCTTTGTTTTTTGCATCCATTCTATTGCATTTTTCAAAGTAGGAATTCAGAACTTTCTGAGTTGAATGGATTGCAGCATAAGTTCTCTTGTAATGATCACTCACTGTAATATAGAAGTTGCTGAGAGCCATATTGCTGGTGTATGTGTGAAAACTCTCCTCAAATCAGCCATCATGAGAAGAGGGAGGATGTGATAAAGCTGCTGCTGCCGGTGCTGCAG
Organism: Sinocyclocheilus rhinocerous; assembly: GCF_001515625.1. NCBI lineage: Eukaryota > Metazoa > Chordata > Actinopteri > Cypriniformes > Cyprinidae > Sinocyclocheilus > Sinocyclocheilus rhinocerous. Next base: position 33,368 of record NW_015623079.1, on the reverse strand, counting down.
GCGCTGCAGGCATAAGCCGTAGTGTGGAAACACTCTGTTATCCTTGTGCTGCTCTGGGATCTCGAGCAGCAGGGGTTGAGATAATGCCTGGGGAAAAGAAGTTAGTGTCAGGAGAGTTTAATGAAGAAGCTGGAAAATGGCACTTATCATCGATCTTTACACATTGAGAACAATGGGCAGGCCAAAATAGACCTCAGCTAGCCCACTTACAGTCAAAACCCCAGACTCTGTTGCGGCAATCACAGCATAAATGTGATGTTGCAAAGTATGACATGTTCCTGGGTCAACATCTTTTGCTAAGGATTCCTATTGTTGTTCCTTAATATCAGCTAAAACCAGCTTAAAATGGTTGGCTGGTTTTGGCTTGTCTTCCAGCCTGGTCATAACTGATTCAGCAAGCTGGTTTTAGAGAGGTTTGGACCACTTCTTTAACTGGTCAGTTTGGTCTTAGCTGGTCAGGCTGGGAGACAAGCTGACCAACCAGCTAAAATACCAGTTTGACCAGTTTAAACCAGCTATGTCTAGCTCAAATCAGCTAAGACCAGCCAAGCAGTATAGGGTGGTTTTAGCTGTTTTTGTCAGCAGGGATTAAGTTCAATTAAAGTTAGAGTGAAATAAAAGGTTGATAAAATTGAAGGCTTAACCATAAACCCTAAGCCTCATAGATACTAAAATGATAATTGAAACACAGGATATAAATTGAATTTGTTCAGTGTGTAATTCCTGCATGCTAGCAACATTAAATGTAAAAAGATAACGTCAAAATAATGACTTCTTTCAAACAGCTGTTTCGAGAAAAAAACAAAAAAAACAACAACCTACAAATGAACTTTTAGCTTGATTCTGTTCGGAATTACTTCACACCAGTTCGTTCTTCGATTTCGCTTGAAGTAAATTGGGGCCTTAAGTCTTAGAGTAGGGACACACCAAACCAGTGGTAAAGAATGGTAAAGCTGACTGTGGCGTCACCTCGTGCTGCCTGCGTCGGGGAAAAAAAAGTTGCATGTGAACACATCGGATAGACTACAGCCAACGGCCAACTGCCAACTAAAGTGTATGCTCTGCGCTTGCGTAAGAGAACATAACTCTCCCATACCAGCAGGTGGCAGTAGTCTATGTTCGGCATTCAAACAGGGAAACTGGAAGAGCTAGAATTGTGTATATACTGTACAAAGCAAGCAGTGCTCGCTTTTACCACTGTTTACACCAGCCGCGCTCATTACTGACGGATTTGTGTAGCTTTTTCAATCACGTCTGCTAAGTTGCAAATGACACAGGCATTGTCAGCCCTTGGTCTGACAAGGATGTTGATCCTGGAAAACACTACTTGGTGAAATCACAGTCGACTAAGTGGAAAAATCTCCCCTCCCTCCTTCCAAAGAAATGATTTTGATTGAATGTGTTATAACAAATGAGTGTGGAAAATTGAGGCTAGTCACAAACAGGGTTGACCACTCTGTATGGCTTAGACACAAAAAGAACTGCTGTGGCGATGCAGCAGTGTGTGCAACATGCTGTTAGATCAGGAGCGCTACTATTTTGGGCTGCTGAGCTGTCGCTGGCTAGTTTGACAGGGAAGCTGTTGGGGTGGAGTGGATGAGGCAGTGAGGGCAAATGGGAAAGTGAGCAGTGCTTTGAAAATGAGCTTTACGAGGTGTCATACGTTGAAATGGACGGAGAGAATTTTCTATTGGATTACAAAGCAGAGACAAAGTGATGCTACTGCTGATAACCTACACGTGGGAATGTGCTTGTACTTGCACACTCTCTCCTGGAGGCCCATTAACCACAGCTGTTATTGATCCGTGCACCTCCAGAATCTTTGTTGTCTGAGTTACAACATTACTGCAATGAATTATTGACATCGTAAGCCATTAATTCTGTTATGTTTCACAATGAATCAAACATGCTGTCCTTACAGTCAATTGCACCCTCATCTGCATTAAGGCTTACTCAGGAAATTAATTGTATGTGAAGAAATAAATATAAACCTAAAGCCATTTGGAACATGTTCACTAAGAGATGTTCACTAAGAGACAGCCTTTCATTAATGTCTGGAATGCCATCTAAATGAAAGGTTAAGTGTTTAATTGTTTAATGTTAATGTTTTCTCTTATTGCATTGATGTGCAGATATGACAAGAAACTCAATGAAGAATGTAATCAATGTGGCTCTCTGAAGTCTGTTTGAACCAAGGAGGTCTATAATACATGGAGAAAGCTAATTGTTAGCCTTCCCATGTGTCTCAATGGCAGTTGCGCAAGGCTATCCTGAAGAACTTGATTTAAATTCAGTAATTTTTGCTCATGGTTAGCGGTCAGTTCAAGACACTTAAAAGGACACCATTGTAAATAACATGTGACCAATCACTCTGGAGCCTCTCCACTTTGTTGACCGTTGATGAAATTTGATGCAAATTTTAGGTTGATTCAAAGGAAATGGACTTTGCAAGCTTTTCTGGATTTCAAAGTAATGCATTGGCCACATGTAATCTGCATTCACACAACACAGTTTAAATCCAAATCTGAGTTCCAAAGATTTTCCTCCAAAATCAGTAGAGAACCAGTAAAAATTCTCAGTAAAGATAGTTACATCTCTGAGATTGCAGGTAATGAGTCTTAGTACTGATGATAATAATGTATTTTGTGATTTATTTGCAGTTTTTTTTGTGCTGAAGTCTGCAATTAATTCTCCTCTTGATGGTAATTTCACTGCCTGAAACCTTATTTGCATTTGCCAGGGGATCCTGCTTAATTTTATTTGGCACACCAAAAGATTGCATTACACATACCTTAATGCTATGGTGATCATAACAGCATCAGCAATATTAATAGTAATTGGACACATAACGTACTAACTGAGCATGTCATGTTTTCAAGTAAGCACAAACTTTGTGTTCCTTTCCTTTCCTTCTTTTCTTCCCACATAGAAAAATTTTCAAATGTCATTGCTACTCTTTTTCAGAAAAGGAAATTACATGGTGATCATTTTTATCTATCAAGTTCAGTTGCAATTTTGCTTAATTTATTAAAAAAATATTAGGTGATTAGATAAATAAGAACTGTATGTGTATAGGGGTCAATGACATGATGCTCATTTTTATCTATTAATGATTTTTAAGAAATACATGAAAAATGCAATTCATCTGTATAGTGAACCATAGACCCATTCTATGTTGAGCATGTTTTTAATTTCTAAATTAAACTGAATTTAAATATTTTTAGGCAACATAAAATAAAGTTGTTTGATACAACTGTCCCTATATTATAATTAATTAAAAAGTGTTGTCTTGAAAGTAAACCTTGGCATAATCTTTTACTATTATTTCTTAAAAAAAAAAAAAAAAAGATTAAAAAAAACATGAGCAGGGAAGGAGTTTTTTTGTAATTGTTATTAATATTAATGTTTTTTTTTCTTTCTCAAACTGAAGTCATATGCAACCAAAATGCAGAACCATGCAGCAGTCAGTCAGTCAATCAATCAATCAATCAATCAATCAATCAATCAGAGCAGTACCGCCGCTCCCTATACGCAGAGTACGCAGAGTGCGTAGGGCACCAAATCCCAGTTGCTCAAAAAAAAAAAATTGGTCTATATTAATATTAACATATGCATATAGATAAATACAAATATAAACATGAACATAAATACATAATTTAAAAAAAATGCATTTTACGGTGAACGCAGTAGTCAGTAGGCTACACATGAAGTGCCATTACCGCACCCGCGCCGCCCTCACCTCATGTTTGCGGCTGACTGCAAATGATCATAATGGACATTTTTTCCTATGCCCGGAAAAAAACATCAGCATTCCGGCGCCGAGAAAAGAAAAAGTAAAAAAGCCCAAGATGAAGCCCGTGCATCACTTTCAGGTATGTCCATAATCCTGTGAAACTCTTTTGGCTGTTGACGTTAATAACGTAAGGGGGGGGGCACACATGGCCAAAGTATCAAAAAAACTATTTGGATGTATAACAGAGCATTTCTGTGCCAGATACACAAGTCTGGGTTTCTTACAAGTTTCGGAAAGTTTTTTTCGATCGTTGCTCTTCATGACGTAATGAAAGGTGGAACTCCTTGTATGGGCATTTCTCCCGAAAGAGTGTGCCTGCGCACACATCGACCAGAGCGAGAGCAAGAGCGTGCCCATCAACGCGCTTCATTCGGCTGCACTGAACGGGACTCGCTTGAGAAGAATGTCTCTAAAGAGGTGTGTTTTTGGTTGTAAAGGAAAGATAACCTTGTTCAGCTTCCCGAATAATCCAGCCTTACATAAACAGCGGATGCAGTTTGTTTTCCGGGGCAGCAACGGAGTTTCGGAAGTGTGTTTGTTGACGAATGTTTTTATAAACAAGGCCCAGTTCGACGCTGGATTTGCACATCGTTTGATACTGAAAGATGGAGCGGTCCCAGCTATAAAAGATGCCGGTCATTATTCAGAACTGCAGACAGTAAGTGAAACGGCATCAAATTTCTGTGTTTTGTTGGCAATCGGCGCTCAAGTGCTCGCCCACGGCGCGCCTCCAGGAGCTCGGCTGTTTTCGGAGAGAATCGTAAAGCTGTATCTTTCTTTTATAAATATGATAAAACTAAAGACTTTTTTGAAATATAAAGGATGCAGTACTACTCTATAGGTACTCAAGATTAATATGAGATTGGGTGAAATTGTGTGTTAGGTCCCCTTTAATTAATATTTCAATTATCATATGATGAGCTCATTGACGACTTCGCCTCCAGAAAAAGCAGTAGTGTGCCTAGTAGTGTGAAATTTGGAATGCTCCAGCAGATGACGTATGTAGAGTGTCTATTTACACTAAGTGCAAATAGGCTGCCTTGTTGGCAGAAGCGGTTTTCACTAACTCTGCCCACTTATGTGTGATTGGGATAGTCAACACTACACACAAACAACAGCTCCAGTGGCTTAGATGGTAAAGTGAGTGCCATAGTTGTTTTGACGCAATCGACCCGAGTTCGAATCCACCATTTGCCGAACTTTTTTTTCTCCCTTTTAAAATCTCATATCGCATCGGAAAGGCATTTATTTTTAATAAAAATTAAGGAAATAATCGAAAGGTTGAAAATAAAGTATCGGTTAGGGTAGGTGTAGGGAGGGCTTTATTGTCCCAATAAAGTGACATCCATTTTTTTATTTGAATTAAAATTATAATTTAAACTCAAAATGATATTATTGCATACTGTTTTATAATTTACTACAATATTGAGGTACAGATAATTGCCACTATTTGCAATTAGTAGTATACATAGCAGAAAATCCTGCTAGTTTAATTATAGTGTAAATGGAATCTATAGCTATTTGCACTTGGTGTAAATAGCATATCGCTAAAAAAAATATGCTATTTACACTTAGTGCAAATAGCCACTGTGGTTAATTATTTATTCAGTTTATGTTTATTTTGATAATATTTAATCTTTTAAAATGTTTTATTGTGAATGTGTGTAATTTTAGTTTTTTTTTGTTTTTTGCTGTAGAGCTACAATTGTAATCTATAAATAATACAATTTAATTACAATTTATTTATTGATTTACTTTTATGTTTTATTAAAGTTCTATTTTGAGACCTATAGTAGGTGTTTTTTTATTATTTCCAAAATATTTGGGGGAGGGGGCACAACAATACAATTCTGCTTAGGGCACCCATTTGGCCAGCAGCGGCCCTGAATCAGAGACACTCATGACTGTGTGTCAGGTTTAATCAATAATTCTATTAAAGTCTACCTTTTTATGACAAGAAAAGCCATGGTGCGTGTGTGTCTCTACACACACTAACATATATATATATATATATAAACCATTTGAAAATAATAATTAAAGACATATACATGCGTATACGACGTATAAGATGCAAGGCAAATATGCTATTTTTTACTTGGTGCACCAAAATTATGTCTCTAAGAACTCATCACATGTTTAAAACTAGATGACAAATTTTTAGAAATAGTTTTTTTTTCTGTTCTTCGCCCCCTTCTTTGCAGATAACATATTGAATGAGTCACAACAAAACAAAACCAAGAAGTATTTACAGATTTGTGTTAGTAGACAGTGTGCAGCAAGACTTTCCACATCATTCCATGTTTATCCGCAGTCTGTAGAGGTGTCCCTACGGCCCGACACACCCACTCAAAGGAAGTGCTATTTCTGCCTGGTTTTCTCCATGTCTTCAGGTGAACAGAGTGCCATAAAGCAGAAGCCTTTCCTGCCATGGAGTGCTGTTTTTCAGCGTGTCAGTACAAAAGCAGCCAACCATGGGATTGGGGGTTCTGATCGGGCTGGATCCTGTAACTGGACTGCTGCATACCGGCCCATCACTGATGGTCAGGGTCGACCAGCCTGTCAATCAAAGTGGTCGGCCTGCTGCTTTAGTATTCAAGCGCAGTGCTTGTGGGTGAATGGAAAGGAGGAAAGGGGGCAGGACTTGGACTGCAGTGGCAAAATGGAAGACACCTCAGCCTGCAGTGTGAAATGAAGGTATAAATGAGGCCGAATGGAGGGCGACTGGTTCTGATGAGAAATAACTCTCCCGAGCTGCTGTTTTTGTCAGATGAAACTAAATGCAATATTCCCTAACCTACAAAACATTTTTATCCTTCATAAACAACACTACAATCGTCCATATTGATTAGAGGTAACATACTCATAAGTGTCACGTGGAGAGAGACTCGTATAAAACCCCTCAGCCTGTCAAATTAAAGCGAGATATGACTCTCCAGTGAGGGTGCAAATGTTCACCAGAATGAACACCCAGGTAGCCAGCGCAATCGGTCCAATTGCGGCTGAGTGTCGGCTCACTCGGCTGTGTTCTGGCAGCACTAGCTCTGGCCCAGTAATGGTTGCCAGATTTGGCTAGGCTTTGGATATGCAGATTTGGCCTGATTTGCACTGGGACACGGCACATTTAGCCACATTCGGCCAGATTACGGACCATAAGGGCTGGTCCGATTTTGGCTGAGATATGGCCATGCAGACCCGTACCAGTTTGAGATTGACTAGGTTGAGTGCTGGGGGTGGGTCTCCGTTTATAAAGTGGTAAATAGTATGTAGCAGTGACACTTAAACATAATGACCCGGTTTCACAGACAGGGCTTAGACTAAACCAGGATTAGGCCATAGTTCAATTAGGACATTTAAGTAATTTTTATAAACGTGCTTAAAAAAAAAAAACCCCTTTAACTACATTTGAAAATTAATGATTTAATTAATATAATGAAACAAGCTTAAAGTGGTTAAGGGAACTTTATCATTATTTTTGCTATATGAGTTTCAAGAGACAAATGTACTAGCTTTGACATCTAATGACAAAACCTGACAGGCTTTTTGTGCTGCTAATTTCCAGAAGACCAGAAGAACTTGCTACCCTGGTGAGTAAACATTTGATAATCTAACATATTATATCATTTGAATAAACCGTTCTACACATATATAATGTTTATTTATAATGAAACTATAATTGTGAGTTCGCTGACATAATGCTAGAGTTGAGCTCCAAGCATAATCAAGCACACCTGATCCAGCTAATCAAGGTCCTCAAGATTACTAGAAACTTCCAAGCAGGTGTGAGTTGGAGCTAAACTGTGTAGGGCTGTGGCCCTCCAGGAATTGAGTTTGACACCACTGTATTGCGACTGATCTTTTTGATATTTTCTTCAATCAGTGCAAGGAAATGCAAGTACTGGCAGTGCATCAGATGCAGAGATTTAAAAGTTCATCAAAAGATGGCTGCTGCTCACTTTGGACAGAGATGGGGGAAGAAAAGAGCGGGCCTGAATGCAAACAAATTCTTCCAAAGGTATGTTCCAAATGTTAACATTTACCAGAGTTACCATTCATGTTATCAGTCTGAGATTGTCTGAATAACCATACGTGTCACTGAGTACGTTTACATGGACAACACTAATCTGATTTTAACACGATTAAGACAATACTCTAATTAAGAATCTACCATGTAAACAGAGATTTTTGATTACCTAAATCGGGCTAAAGTCATATTCGAAGTAAACAGAAATCGAATTAAGACATGTGGAGTATTCCTATTTTAGTCGCATTACTGAAGTGCAGAATAGACATGTAAACACCTTAATCAAATTATTACCGTCGTGTAGGACTTTTCACCGCATTTTGCGACAGGATACACACATGGTAGTGGTCAACCGTTTGACGCCAAATAAAAGAGCTTCAACACCACGATCGGATGTATGCACGTACAAATAATTAATTGCACTTGAAGCTTTCATAAAATTAAAAATGAAGCACCCAAAAATATACATGACATCATCACGAAGACAAACTATGTTTATACTTGAAATTCCGGACGGGACGTCGGATGGCATCACGTCGGATGTAATGACGTGTGTGCCATTAATCGAACTATGTACTATAACATGAAAGACCGGAACATGAAAGGAATATTCTAAAAGCAACTCATGTAAACACCATAATCATAATATTGGCTTATTTAGAATAAGGTAAATAATTAGATTACTGATGTCCATGTAAACGTAGTCATTGTCTCATCCCGTTTTTGTCTCTCTTTCTGTCAATCTGTTCCTCATTTAGGGTACACTTACTTGAGGAAGTTTCTTTTTTTTTTAATAATATCACTCATATTTTCATTGTGTCATTTTTATATTTGGGGGGAGGAGCACATATGGATGTTATGGGGTAATTCATGGTGTAGTAGGTGGGGATGCCATGAAAAGAAATGCCAAGAAAGCCAAACCTTTAATCTTTGTAAAGGTGACATATTTATGCAGAAGTACATGTAGGCTTAACAAGGACACTGTAAAATACATATTTTTGTTTAGTTGGAAGTAGATGCCATCTTAAGGATTTTAAGGTAACAATGTCATTTTGTGGAAAAACAAATTATTCAAAGCTCTGGTTTTATATCAAAACTGGAAGGAGTTTTTAAAGGTATGCCTCGTTTGTAATGGGTTTTAATGTTTTTGTCTTGTCGCTCCGGCCGGGACACGGTCTGCTACCTCGGCAGTTTTCTGCAGAAATCTTCTTGCCCATCTTTTGTGTCTGCGAATCAGGAAGGTCTTATTCCCTCTTCAGGGCAATGGATTACCAATCCGATCTTAAATAGGCATTAATTGGATGGGAGAACGCTTGGTGCCTTTGCCCCTTGAGATTTCAGGGTGTGCAGGAGCTCCAGAAGAATAATTTCTCCCATTAACAGTTTCCTGTCAGAGCAGCTCTCATGCATGGTAACAAAACCAGACTTTTGACTATCGGCATGTCCGGTCCACTTTGCAACCGAGCCAGAGGAAACATTCATCTGAATGAAATGTAAAGTGACAACAAACAAATGTATTTAATTTATTTAAATGAATAATTACTTAATTTAAATAATTATCACATCTTCCTCGGGTCACACACAACTGTTATTTATTTATTATTATTATTATTGTTTTTATTTTAGCTTCATTTATTTATTTATTGCTGTGGGACATGAAATGACTTGTATATACATTTAATCATTTGGCAGATGCCTTTATCCAAATTGACTTACAAATGAAGACTATAACAAGCAATTTATCATAAAGAGGCAAATATTACATAGTAGCAGAGTAACACATTTAAAAAAAATAAAATACAGCAAAAATCTCCAAGAAACTTGTGTAAAGCCAGACCATAAAATTAGACCTTGCCATTTTGAGAAAACTATAGGCTTTTTGGTGAGCAACATCAGACAGTGAGAACGGACTGTGGGCTGTGAGCCAACCTTCTCCCTGCAGTTGTAAAGAGGCTGAAAAGAGTTATTGCTGTGAATTAACGAGGTGACCTCTATTCTTTTTATACCCTCTTTCTTTAATCTATCTTGGATGCTCAGTTCCCACTTTTATGTGATTGCATTTAGTAGGATCTATTATTAGTATACAGTTTAGCTCCCGAGGCGCTTAGCTTTAGCACTTGTTCTGCCATCACACATAGTCAAGATCTGATTAAATGGGCAAGAGTGGAGAAAGGGGAATGAAAGTAAATACACTGAGACTGAATGGACTTGAAATGGGTTGCTGTCATTGTTTGAAGAGCGTGACACAGTGACACAAAACACCAGCCTCCCTCCTTCAGCCAGCAGTTTTTCATTTCCCATCTCCCAGACCAAACAGACTTGACTGGGTTTTTGTGTCCCATTATTTTTAATATATAATCCAAGCAAATGGATTTTTCCTCCCCCTTGTCCCCTATTTACAGCAGTAAAGGCCATTTAAGGCTGATTTTGAAGCTTTTGAGATCGCATGTTTCACCTCCCCTGAGGGCATTTCCATGTATTGTGCAAAAACATTTAAATTCAACATGAAACGGCATTAAAACCCCATTTTACTTCACTGTTGTGACACATTACTGAGCAAAACAGATATTATGACCCTATATGTATTAATACACTGACATGTAGATGCATGTAAATGTGTACTGTATATGCAGTGTGAATCTATTTTCAGACTACTTACATGTGTCAAATTGAAGTGTAATGTGTATCCAAACAATCAAGCGTTTTCTTCACCCATTACGTTAGTTGTTATGGATACCAGTAGAAAAAAGCGAGCTGTGGACTGAAATAAAGCTCACGGCTGTGCTGAGACACGCTGCCTCATGTCGGTAGCGCTGAAGTGATGCATTTCCCTCATCAGTCTAATTAAGCTAAGTGGCAGTCCTTTGAATACGCCTGTCTAGTGACATTGTTATGAAGGTCTTTGCTTTCTGGTGGGGACTGATATAGTGGATTCCAGTGTAGAGTACACAAGGGATGTGTAGAAGCCAGACAAGAGAGCAACAGAGGATATAGTGCACATGAGAGACATATTTGTGATATGGTGACCTCTATATGGTGTTTGCTATAAAATCACCCAGACTGCATCTGCTCTTTATTGAGTTATTAAGGGAAGAAACAACATGATAGATTTTCCTCATGGGAATGAAATAAAACATTCCTTACCATGATATTGCCATATTTCATTGGATATAATATCATGTTGTATTTAATTTCTCAAAGTATGCAATCCATAATTGCAGTGCACAGTCCACAGTGCAGTACATAAATTATCAAATTTGAAATTAAATAGTGTGTAAAACATTAAAGCACAAAAAGTAACAATGCACAACAGGATACGTTTCAGAGGAGAACAGTGTCCCATTTTCCGTTCTTGAGCTCACGTGCGAGGTGCCTCCATAGCACTATGATTGGCTGATTACCCTGTCAATGGGAAATTCCTATTGCAAAAATCATATTGCAACCCGTTACATAAAAGAGCATGATTTTACACAATATTTGATTAAACAAGAAATTAAAATTGAGTTTGATGTGTTTGAGCAAGCGGTTGAAATGGGTACTGCAATCCAAATTCAAAATATTGGAGAGAGTTGTTTCTCCCGCCCCCTCCTCCTAAGACTCGACTCTCACATGAATTGCCAGATTGAGGACGTGCAACAGGAACGAGCACAAGTGACAATGGAAGGCGACACTGTACGTTGATGAGTTGATTTATCCGCGCTTTAATATGTCTCTGGTCATCGAGCATTTTAGATGGATGCCGTCTTTTTAGGTAGAATCTGCGATCTCTGACCCAGTTTGTTTGCTGGTTTCCATGGCTGCAATACACTGTGTTTTCCACTGACTGCCAACCTGGGATGTTGAAATACTATTGGATAACTTGGCAGTGGGCGGAATCACACAGACCAAAACAAAAACGGACATTCTGACACGGATCACACATTTATGCACAAGTAAAGTAACTTGCTGTAACATTGTTTTTCATTGTTTTCTGAATATCTGCAAACATATGGTGTTTTTATGCTTTAGCACAGTCAAAAAAAATTACAAACAGCACTTTTAAGTGCTATGTTTTTAGAAAGCTGTGTCATGCGTGAGACTCTACAAAGGATGTGAGATTCGAGTGCAACAGTCAAGATGTATTTCTAGTGTGGGTTTACATAGACAATCAATGGAAAAGTAGAGCAGTGGAATGAAAAAAAAAAACATGTTCTGTGTGAACGGCCCCTCACTGCCTAACCATTAGACCTCCTACAGTTATTATGCATCACTACTCTATAAGGAAAGTTTCTTAATTCAGGCCAGTGCTTATCAGGCTTGGATGCATTATTTGTCTTCATCATGTTGACTCTTGTGGCTGCATTTAATCCATTTCATTTTCATGGCTGGTTAAGACTGTATGAGCCTTTCTCAGATAATGGTCAACAACTCATGCCCGCACCTCTATATGGTGTTTGCTATAAAATCACCCAGACTGCATCTGCTCTTTATTGAGTTATTAAGGGAAGAAACAACATGATAGATTTTCCTCATGGGAATGAAATAAAACATTCCTTACCATGATATTGCCATATTTCATTGGATATAATATCATGTTGTATTTAATTTCTCAAAGTATGCAATCCATAATTGCAGTGCACAGTCCACAGTGCAGTACATAAATTATCAAATTTGAAATTAAATAGTGTGTAAAACATTAAAGCACAAAAAGTAACAATGCACAACAGGATACGTTTCAGAGGAGAACAGTGTCCCATTTTCCGTTCTTGAGCTCACGTGCGAGGTGCCTCCATAGCACTATGATTGGCTGATTACCCTGTCAATGGGAAATTCCTATTGCAAAAATCATATTGCAACCCGTTACATAAAAGAGCATGATTTTACACAATATTTGATTAAACAAGAAATTAAAATTGAGTTTGATGTGTTTGAGCAAGCGGTTGAAATGGGTACTGCAATCCAAATTCAAAATATTGGAGAGAGTTGTTTCTCCCGCCCCCTCCTCCTAAGACTCGACTCTCACATGAATTGCCAGATTGAGGACGTGCAACAGGAACGAGCACAAGTGACAATGGAAGGCGACACTGTACGTTGATGAGTTGATTTATCCGCGCTTTAATATGTCTCTGGTCATCGAGCATTTTAGATGGATGCCGTCTTTTTAGGTAGAATCTGCGATCTCTGACCCAGTTTGTTTGCTGGTTTCCATGGCTGCAATACACTGTGTTTTCCACTGACTGCCAACCTGGGATGTTGAAATACTATTGGATAACTTGGCAGTGGGCGGAATCACACAGACCAAAACAAAAACGGACATTCTGACACGGATCACACATTTATGCACAAGTAAAGTAACTTGCTGTAACATTGTTTTTCATTGTTTTCTGAATATCTGCAAACATATGGTGTTTTTATGCTTTAGCACAGTCAAAAAAAATTACAAACAGCACTTTTAAGTGCTATGTTTTTAGAAAGCTGTGTCATGCGTGAGACTCTACAAAGGATGTGAGATTCGAGTGCAACAGTCAAGATGTATTTCTAGTGTGGGTTTACATAGACAATCAATGGAAAAGTAGAGCAGTGGAATGAAAAAAAAAAACATGTTCTGTGTGAACGGCCCCTCACTGCCTAACCATTAGACCTCCTACAGTTATTATGCATCACTACTCTATAAGGAAAGTTTCTTAATTCAGGCCAGTGCTTATCAGGCTTGGATGCATTATTTGTCTTCATCATGTTGACTCTTGTGGCTGCATTTAATCCATTTCATTTTCATGGCTGGTTAAGACTGTATGAGCCTTTCTCAGATAAAGGTCAACAACTCATGCCCGCCTCTATTTGTGTCCTCATCCTCACCTCTGCTTGTAATTTACGGATAATTATTATTATTTTTATATTATTTATATAATATAAAGCCATACTTTAACAAAGCACCAGAATACCTAGAGCAAAATCTTCTCATAAAATGTGGTTTCTTGCTTAAGTGTAACAGTCATTTTGGTCCAAATTATCTATTTTGCTGCATAATGTGAATGACCACATGCTGCCAACACAACTACAGTCTGACATCTCACCCTGACCATTCTCTCTTTTTCTCTCACTTTCCATCCCCCTACTGCACACTGGAAGTAACAACAGAGAACAACAGCAGCAAGGGCATTGAGGTGAAAAGTTAACATTAAAGGAACCGTTCACACTTGCACATTACGCAACACTTTCAGGTTTAACCGAAACAGATGTATGATTTTGAGATCCATCTTTTCACACTCATATGCAACAATTACAAAAGGTTCAAATGCTCACTGATGTTCCAGAAGGCAAAAAATGATGCATTGAGTCAGGTGTGTAAACCTTTGAACATAATGAAGATGTGTACATTTTTCTTATTTAGCCTAAATATCATATTTTTTTTTCATTTAGTACTGCCCTTCAGAAGCTACAAAAGATACTGACATGTTTCCCAGAAGACAAAATAAGCTAAATTTACCCAAATCTATTTACAGTATATGAATGTGTGTACATATATGTACATTATGTCAAATATTGTTATGTTAAGTGAACATTTTTATAATTACTCTAAATTTACATGGCACATGGTATTTAGTCCTAGTAAATAAATTCAAATTGATCAGTAAATGCACAAGATTTCCTTACATGTGCTTGAGCGGCAGGCTGATGAAGAACAAGTGGTTCTGTGGAACTGGCAGATGTAGGCCTGCCTGCCTGTCCTGATGAATTATGTAGAGTACCATGCTGGCCGAGGTCTGCCTGAGCGATAGCTGCCCTCAGTGGACTTGACAGTCGGGATCCAGCACAAGTACTAAACATTCAAGTCCCTCCACCAGGATGTTCCATCAAACCAGGGAGGCTCTGCGATCCCCCGAGTCAGGCCAGAAGCCAAGCACATACATGATACAAGAGAGAAAAAAATGTCAGGAGTCCACTCAGACAGACTCTGGGGAGAATGAAGGAGCCATATCTTACAAAGCAATGCTATAGTGTAGGTACATTACTCAAATGATGCCATATTATCCACAAGAGAAGTTTGTTTGGCTCTTCCATTCTGTTGGCTGTTCCACAGTCCCCAAGAAAACACCAGGAGGCTTCAACAAATTGCTTTGGCTTATTTAAGCATTTTTCTTAAGCTGTTCTCTTTTAGTTTATATTCTCAATTGTCCTGGTCTCTCAGTTTCACCTTTTAAATTAAACCGTAAGTCGATGTTTCCTCTGTAATATGTTCTGTCACATATTCTTATATAACAACCATATTTTTGTATAATCCTATAAAGTAATTACCAACTATATGAAAGAAAATGATTTTTTTTTGTCATCTTTTGCTCACCCTCAAGTTAATCCAAGAGTTTCTTTCTTCTGCTGAACACACAAAAAAAAATCAAATATTTACTGGTAGCCATTGACTGCCACAGTATTTTTTTTTTTCTCCATACAATGGAAATCAGTTGCTACGAGCAACTGCTTGGTTACACACATTCTTCTTCTTTTGTGTTCAACAGAAGAAAGAAACTCATCCAAGTTTGGAACAATAAATAATGTTTGTGAGAAAAAAGTGTTTATTACGTTTGAAATATGGATATTTATCTTACAAAAATGCATGGATTCGCTACAGGAGGCCTTTATTCACCCCCCGGAGCCGTGTGAGGGGCGTTTTATTACGGATGCACGCTCTTTATTTCACGTCTTCTGAACTGTTGACAACAAACACCCACTTACCCCCATTGAAAGGCTTTGAGGGGCCAGGACAATTTTTAATATAACTCCAATTGGATTCGTCTGAAAGAAGAAAGTCACATACACCTAGAATGCTTTGAGGGTGAGTAAAACAGAGGCTAATTTTCATTTTTGGGTGAACTAACCCTTTAA
>NW_015623079.1:11222-16778 GCF_001515625.1 Sinocyclocheilus rhinocerous | reverse complement strand
CTCTTCTAGTTTATATTCTCAATTGTCCTGGTCTCTCAGTTTCACCTTTTAAATTAAACCGTAAGTCGATGTTTCCTCTGTAATATGTTCTGTCACATATTCTTATATAACAACCATATTTTTGTATAATCCTATAAAGTAATTACCAACTATATGAAAGAAAATGATTTTTTTTTGTCATCTTTTGCTCACCCTCAAGTTAATCCAAGAGTTTCTTTCTTCTGCTGAACACACAAAAAAAAATCAAATATTTACTGGTAGCCATTGACTGCCACAGTATTTTTTTTTTTCTCCATACAATGGAAATCAGTTGCTACGAGCAACTGCTTGGTTACACACATTCTTCTTCTTTTGTGTTCAACAGAAGAAAGAAACTCATCCAAGTTTGGAACAATAAATAATGTTTGTGAGAAAAAAGTGTTTATTACATTTGAAATATGGATATTTATCTTACAAAAATGCATGGATTCGCTACAGGAGGCCTTTATTCACCCCCCGGAGCCGTGTGAGGGGCGTTTTATTACGGATGCACGCTCTTTATTTCACGTCTTCTGAACTGTTGACAACAAACACCCACTTACCCCCATTGAAAGGCTTTGAGGGGCCAGGACAATTTTTAATATAACTCCAATTGGATTCGTCTGAAAGAAGAAAGTCACATACACCTAGAATGCTTTGAGGGTGAGTAAAACAGAGGCTAATTTTCATTTTTGGGTGAACTAACCCTTTAAGTAAACTATCCTTTCTCAGTCCGTCTATAAATTATGTGATCTTGCTTCATATTTGCTGAAAACTGTGCCAGTCTATCTATCTGAGGTTATGTCAATCTGAATCCTCCCTGTACTACTTGATACTAGTATGAAATAAGCATTAAATATTGTCCTTCCCTCTAGTCAGGCGACAGGGCTCACAATATTCAGCCTGAAGCTCTACCCCACACACAAATCCAAAGACGCCACCATTGCTGATATACTGACAAAAATACAGAATTATGATTCCAAGAAAATTTCTTACTTTATGAAACTTGTATTATATTTTAGAATTTGTAAATGTACAACTGGGAGCTACATGTATCTTATAGCAGCTTAGACCAGGGGAAGCACTCCCAGGACTGCACATTTTGAATGTCTCCTTCAGCTAACACATCAGATTCAACTCATTAGTTGAGACTGAAAGACCTGAATTGGGTGTGATAAGGGAGACATACAAAATTTGCAGTGCTGGGGGGCCTCCAGAACAGGTTTAAAAGCCTCTGGTTTAGACCACAAAAAGTCTTCATCTTTTATTTGAATATTTCAGAGAATTCCAGTTTAAATAAAAATTAGAGTAAACAAGCTAGAGCAGTGGTGAAATGTAGAGAAGAAAAGAAAGAGATGTCTCCAGCTGCTCCTTGAAAGTTGTGTGATGGTCTCAGCAGATCAGGTGGAAGTTGGCAGCTCATTCCACCAGAGAGGAACAGAGAGAGTGAAGGTTCTGGAAAGCAACAACCAGGCGCAGCTCATTCACTAAACATTACTGCTGCAAGAGAACATACACTTTTGCTTATATTAGCAAATGAGCTGTCCATTGAATGCACTGAATGGGAAGTGTGCTTAAATTAATGATAAGGTTTGGTCCACTAGTTTGTTTGGAAATTGAAAATAGTTTAGTAAAAGTGTTGTGAACATTCCAGTGCCAAAAAACCTGTAACTGCAGCTACAATGCTGTCAGCTACACTGTACAGTTGAAATTCTACATACTGTACCACTCTTGTTTGTCTGACAGAACTTACACAAGCACTGTTACAAAGAAAATGCCAACATAAACATTATACAGAAAACTAGGTAAAATCTGTAGGCACAAACTTTGATGTTGGCTTTATAAAGACATTTTAAAACTTTAAGCTTAAAGGATAAAGGTTTTAAAATCAGAGAAAAAGTCAGATGAAGTCAAACAGACCACCATCAGACCACATTAAACCTCCTCAGATGCCTGAGAAGCAACATCAGACCAGCTAGAGTCCATGAACTGAACTGAGTCTGTCAGATAAGAGAGACATACAAATTGTGCAGAGCAGGGGGTCCCCACGACTGGAATTGAGAACCACTGAGCTAGACCACACCAGGACACCACTGGATCTATTTGATGTGCATGTTTTCATCTGGAAATACTTGTTATAGCATTTGCTCATCTGTAATATGTCTATAGCCCTATTCGGATGGTAATTGTTTCTCATGTGGATGTCTGTAAAAATAAAAACCCATGGCACCACAGTAAAACTAATGGATCTGAATGGCGATTTATTCACAGTGAAGGAGTGAGTTTTGTGATCCTACGAACTGGGAACATGCTTTCATATGCTATAAAATGTCATATGTTATATAAAATGTCAGATGCTTGGAATAATAAGAATAACTTTATATTTAATACTATGCTATTTATTATTTGTTTATTTAAATCTCCTGTTTAAAAATAGGAAAATAGACTCACTATAGTTGAAATGGATTTCTCTTGCATTTTATCTCTCAAAATGTCATTAAAAATGTGGAGATTAGCAGAAATAAGTTAATGCAACCTCTTGTTTACATAAAAATATAAACCAAGCAGATTTATGTTTACCTTATGTATGTAACTGTAGGCCTATATAATACATATTTTAAAATTGTATTGCATACCTGTTGCTGCCATAATAATGACCAATTTCAAATGTTTACGTGCTTTTCTTCTTTTTGTACTTAACAGCTCCCACTCACTGTGATAGAGCAGTTATGAAATATTATTTTCGTAAATACTTTCCAGCATTTCAGAAATTTTTTTTTTCAGTAATAATTCTGCGTTCATTGGAGGAAGGACATTCAGAGCTCCATGTCAGGTTTTTCAAATGGAATGCTCATGCAAGTTCCTTCTCGGGAGCTTGGTCCGCCTCGCTCAACTCAAAGTTGAGAATTCAAGATGGCAGCTCCCTACGTGAAAAGTAAGAGAAAACTAGAAATACTATAATATTTATAAAGCTTCTGTTATATTCCCGTGTCATAATGGAGTCATACACTCATTACTGCCCCACCTCTATCTGTCAACATGTTGCTATAGTGTATGTGAGTGTCTGCAGTTACAAAATGCGATGTATGCGATGTTCTGTTTTTGCTAACACTGCTAATGCTAAAATGAGTGAACTCCATTACATTTTTTTTCTGACTTCTCTACTGGAACACGGTCCACTTGGTTGTGACGTCATTCGTGTGTTCTGAAGTGGTAAACTGTACACTTAGAGTTGTGGATTTCGGACAGCAATTAAATTCCATACGACCTTGGTGTTTGTCAAAAAAGTGTAGGTAATTTGACCGGGGATTTTTACGCTGGTGGTGGTAAAAAAAACCAAAAAAAACACCGGCATTCTGGATTCATGTGGCAATAAAATCACTGGCTAACCCCTAACCTTGGTGTTTGTCAAAAAAGTGTAGGTAATTTGACCGGGGATTTTTACGCTGGTGGTGGTAAAAAAAAACAAAAAAAAACACTGGCATTCTGGATTCATGTGGCAATAAAATCACTGGCTAACCCCTGTAAATGTTGAAAATCGCTTATGTCCCCATGATAAACAATTACTGTCCAAATCAGGCTATTGAGGCATTTCTTGTCAGATGTTAAATAGACATTTATAAAATGTTTTTAAGATGTTTATGATTTAGAATGTATTTAAAAATGTACTTTTTAAACACTTTTAGCACATAGTACATGTACGTCTCCAAGATGTCTTTTTGAGAAGGTTTGTCTGGAAAGCATCTGCTGTGTACAAACATCTGATAAATGTATCTTACATTTTAAGTCACAAGCATCTTAAAGACATTTTCTAAATGTCTAAGCAAACACCTCATGGATGCATTACAGTTCAGCATACATTCTAAAAAAAAAAATCTTCCAAATGCAATGTCTTCCAAATGAAAACACACATCAAACAGACTTGTCAGCAGTTTACATGTGCTATCTGGGAGGAATTCCTAGCATTGCTATTATGTTGTTAGCATGTTTATAGCATGATTTAGCACATTGCTATCATGTGGACGACAGATAGATAGATAGATAGATTGATTGATCGATATAGATAGATCCTTCAAGCATCACTGATAATCACCATCCACATTAACAATCTTACACAGTTATATTTGTGTTAGAGCAGCCTCTATTAATATGTTTCGTGAAGCGCTTAGGCTTTGAGTGATATTTCTGAAGCGCTCAGCAAGCAATACAAGAACAAGGCTTAGGACCGCATCCGTCAACTCTCAGCCACTGCTCCATTACAGAGTTTAATTAAGGTCATTAATCCTGCTTCTTTTTCATGAATGTCTCATTCATTCCATCACATACCCAGCCTAACCTCGCTGTGGGCACACACAGTTGTCTGGGGCAACATCCCAGTTAATTACAACGAGCACTATTTCATTGTAAAAAATGCTGTAGATGAAGTCTTGGACATCAGAGGAACTCCTTGAGGTACCCTTGTGTCTCAGCTCTGAAATGTGCTAATTGCTAACATGGTTGCAAAACAAAAGGAAAAAAAAGAGAAAGAGTTTTATTCTGTGGAGAGAGCTCCTGGGGTCGCTCTGCGGCTCTATGTATGCAAGCGGCAGCATTTGCAGACGTCACTGCATGGTCTTGTGTGCCGCTCAGCCTGGCCTCAGGACTCTGAATGAAAACATAAAGGCTTCTCTAATTATTGATCAAAAGTCTGCCTCCAAGCCTGCAGCCTCTTGATAAGTCTTCTTGACGTTTGCAGGGTTGGAGTCGAGTATTCTGTGGCAACACCTTAGAGACCTTCATTCAAAAGAAGAATAAATGATGGATATTTCAATTGTGCCTTTGCTGGATTGTTCCTTTGTTAAGTCTGAAACAGAGATGACTTATTTTCACTCTGAAATTTCAGATTCATATTAAAATGTCTGTCAGTAGTTAATCAAATACGTCTGGCTAAATACGTCTTTAATGGCACATGGTGTAGGGCATAAAGCTACTGATGTGAAAAGAAGGTCTGTTTCTTGTGAGTATGAATACACATGTAAATCAAGTTTTTCAGGTAAGAATTTCCCCCACAGTTTACCAAACCCATCAACCAATCCCTAAACACTGCTTTAATCTAACCTTTGCAATGCTGACTTTATCCGTATAAGCTATATCTCTTTGTAATGCCGTGAAAGTGTAGCATATTTGGACATTTTTAAAGGAATATTCAGCCTGATCTCGCATATACAGGTATACATATACATGTAACATATACAGTAACAGAAACACACATTTTGTATGCTTGGGGAGATGCTAAAACGTACAATATGGATACAATACAACATCTATAAAATATGCAATATTACATATTTACTACATAGACATAAGATATTTATGAATCCTTCATATCACTAATATATTTATCCTTTAAAATATAATTTATTTCTGTAATGCAAAGCTGAATTTCCCTCAGCCATTACTCCAGTATAAAGTGTAATGATCCTTATGAAATCATTCTAATATGCTGATATCAGAATTATCAATGTTGGCAACAGTTGTGCTGCCAAATATTTTTTTTTG
>NW_015623079.1:0-11192 GCF_001515625.1 Sinocyclocheilus rhinocerous | reverse complement strand
TAGCAAATGGCTGCAATATAACAAAGAGTGAAAAATTTAAGGGGGTCTGAATACTTTCCGTACCCACTGTATATATATATATATATATTAGATTTTAAACAATCAATTTTAGAAATTAAAATATTATTTTTTTCAATGTTGGCAACAGTTGTGCTGCCAAATATTTTTTTTTGGAAACAGCATACTTTTTTCAGGATTCTTTGATGAAAAAAAGTTACAAAAGAACAGCATTTATTCAAAATATAAATCTTTTCTAACAAACACACACACACACACACACATAGGATTCATAAACGTTTATACATCTGTGAAGTGGTTCATACGTTAATTTATGTTTTAGATGCTGTCAATACATCAATATTGAATGTTTGCAAATGTAAGTAATTGTATGTGTGGTAGAACCACGTTTTACATAAAATACATACAAATAATCATGCGATGAAGTTGCTGCATCCCACATTCAATGCATGGGATAGTTCACCCAAAAAATAAAATAAAATGCTGTCATTTACATTCCCTCATGTAGTTTCAAACTTGCAATACTGGACCCTATTGACTTCCATAGTATGGACACAATACCTAAAATCCTTAAGATATATC
The DNA here is from genome assembly GCF_001515625.1 of Sinocyclocheilus rhinocerous. Lineage (NCBI taxonomy): Eukaryota > Metazoa > Chordata > Actinopteri > Cypriniformes > Cyprinidae > Sinocyclocheilus > Sinocyclocheilus rhinocerous. The sequence continues at coordinate 10,592 of NW_015623079.1, read as the reverse complement.
CCTCTCCACTTCTTTTCTTTTACATTTATACTTTCTTTCCACCACTAAATGGAAAATCTGGGAGAAAGAAGAAAGTATATTTTAGCTACTTCATCATACATTGCTGGATAAGCAATTCCACACACAGTGAGTGACATCCAACCCAAAATGACAGCAGTTTCGTTCTGAAAGCTCAACTTTCTTCTACTGTCAACGATCACATTTTCTCTGACAACGGCATATCTCACTGAGCAGTTATCAGTTTATAATGCTTCGGCTGAGAGAATGATCTCAGCAGCTAATAACTGTAACCTTGGAGTTCTCCTCAGCCTTGAGTCGCAGAGAGTTTTCAAGCGCTCTACCCATTTCTTACACTGCGCTTTATATTCAGTGCATGCCTTCATTGTGTTCAGAGGAGATTCAGAGGATAATGCAGTTCATTTTCTAGCTGAGAGTATTAGTGCTTTACCAGAAGGGAACACCATTCTCTAAAATTACTCTCTGTACTTAATGCCAAAGTTTGTAAAAGAGATAACTAGAAATGAACTGTACCTAAGTTAAGATTAACTACTGTAAACTCTGTTCCAAAACCTACCTTTTTATTCTGTCACTCAAAGCACACACAAAAAACTAAACTGCCCAGCTAACAGTGAACATTCTCAGAATGTTCTGGCATTCTGAGAATGTTCACTTTTTAATTCTAGTAATTAAAAAAAAAACATCAATGCCCCACACTTTGGAATACAGACCTAGGCTAGTCTCTTTTTAAAGAAGACAGTCAGCAGCCTATTGCTGAAGTGATCATTTCAAAATGAAAGTGAAAACAAAGTCATAGAAGTTTATGTTTATTGTAAATAAAATTTACTGTACTCATTTTTTTTTACATTTTATATAAAAAATGATTAAATATTTTGTAATCTAAAATAAAATGCTATAAAATCAAAGCTATATATCTTACTAAGTTATGCTCCAAATTTTAAGTTGATATCATAAAAAATGGAGGTTCCAAAACCTCCATGTGACACCCAAACTCCACTGAATGTTTTTTTTATGCATATTCCTATCACAATATTAATTCACATATCACAAAATATGGGACTTTGAAACTCAGACATTTCCAGCCATATGTGTTTTGTCAAGATTATAAAATATTTTAGTAAATTTTGTAATATGACACTTGACACCACCCACTAGGGGGAGAAGCCAGTTATAAGTACCATTGCCAGTGTATTCATGTCCAATTTCAAAATGGTTTTCACAGGATAAATTTTGAGTGTTTAAGCTTTCAAATGATATCTAATTTATGATTGCTTAAATATGTGATAGGGAAAAAGCGCAATAAAAAAGAGCTAGCGGGACACCGACAGTAAACAGGTTACAGTGTTTTAAAAACTTCACGTTTTGAACGTTAAGAGAACACTCAGAAATAATGTTTTCATAACTTAATGGGAACATTAGAAAAACATTCTTAGAACATATTTTTGTTAGCTGGGTAGTAGGCATTTACTATACAGCTCAACATTTGGTTTTAACATGTTGCTAAGCTAACCATTTGGTAGGCTACTCTAATAAGCAACTAATATTGGGGATTTTTTTATTTTTTATTTATTCATTTTAGTCTTTACTTATTATACATACTTTGCCATATTTTCAGTATCTTTTGTGATTCTGTTATTTTTAGTTATTTTGTTGTACATTCTAGGATTGCCTTGTCTGATAAGGATTCACACAATTCTGGCCCAGAATGGTAGAATGGGGGTAGAATTGTTGCATTATTCCACATAAATAGATTATGATCCACAAATAAATGTAAAGAGATTTACAAAAAAAAAAAAATCAACATATTGACAAATAAATAGAATGAGATTCACAAATAAATCTGAGTATCACAAACATGAATTAAATTCACAAATATATAAAATGAGATTTGCAAATTAAAAGCATATTCACAAATACATTTTTATGTCACAAACACAACTTTGCCTGCCATTCATTTGTGAATCGCGTCCTGTACATTTGTAGATCGCTGCACGCATTTGTGGATCGCTTGCTGTGCATTTGTGGATTTTGAAACATTTCTAGCGTTAAGACGCTGACAATCCACAAATGCATGGACTCCACCCACCATATACTCAAGCCAATCAGATAACAGCCACACTTCGCTGATGCGCAGCGATCCACAAATGCACAGCGAGCTGACCACAAATGCACACAGTGATCTAGAAATGCACAGGACGCAATTCACAAATAAATGACAGGCAAAGTTGTGTTTGATGAATAAAAATATATTTGTGAATATATATATATATATATATAATTTTTTTGTTGTTGTTGTTAATCTAATTCATGTTTGTGAAACTCTGAGAGAAACTCTTACTTAGTTTCACCTATTCATACAATACAATATGCAAATCTAACATTAATCGCCATAACCATTCATAAATACTGTAATTTGAATAATAATAAGAACATTTATTGCAACCCCTCTATTGCAGAGCCTTTTAAAAACTCTTTCAACGGCTCTGCTTTATCATTAGTTCTGACTGGTGACGCAGTTTTCTCTCTCCACTTCCTGTGAAGTGATGTATCGATGTTCCCTTATTCCCAATGCCGTTCGCAGTGCCCTTCAAACTGATTGGAATCTCACTTAAGATGACAGAATACCCACTTCGCAGTTCACTTACGGTCGAATGGAACACACCTAATGTATCTTAGAATAATTATTTTGCTGTCTACTCTCTGGAGCAACCGTTTGTCATTGCCTATTATATGAATGCTGTCTAGGTAGGCAGCTCTACATGTGTTGAAACAGATCGCTTGAGTTTACATCATTATCAGTTTGACAGAGAAGCCATAGTTTCACTAATTGGTTCCTCTCTGTTCCTGCAATTGACACAACATTTGCATTCTAGCAGGTTCTTGCATATGCTCTCAGAGGTGGCAAAAGCAGTGTGTGAATTCAGGCAAGCTTTTCATTAGCTAATGCTAATTTGATCTAACATTTTCCGTTGCTAGGTGACAGCATGTAAATAGCAGGCTGGTCTGACACCAAATTTTAGTTAATACTATCAGGTAAAATAGTATTACTGTAATAGATAAATCTTGAATTAACTGTTGGCCTATCTGATACTGGACTGCAATTAAATACCTATGCCAACTCTATACTGTTCATTTATGCAGACCACAATAAAAGAGTGAAAAGTCTTGAATATACCAGTTGCTTTGCCAACTGGTGAAAATATTTCAGATGGTGCCTTGGCATAGGGACATGCATATTGTTGGCTCTAGCACAATAAATAATCCAATAAAACACTCAGTTTTAATGTAAAAGCAGATAATTTTTATCTTATGCCATCCTGAGCTATTAGAGAGAGGAGGAACAACCACTCCATTTACAAGAGGTCACAGATGGTAAAACACAGTCCATAAATACATATGTGTTACAAAGTTTCATATTTACAGTTACTCCAAAATGAAATTGGCACTTTGAATCTTCTACAAAAAAGCTATGGAAAAAGCACAGTTTACCGAAGACAGATGAAAATTCAAAAAAGGTACAGCAAAAGTTAGTTATTGTCTTACTTAAAATTTCCTTTTTTTGAATCATTTTAAATGTTTTAATTTAAGAGGATTTTGAACATAGATCTTTGAAATCAACATTCAAAACCAACTGTAGAAAAAAAAATAAACATATTTGCATAAATTGACTTTTGGCTCTAAACGTTATCGTTACTGAGACATAGCATTATTGAAAACTAGTCCAGCCGCTCCTGTTCATGAAAACACAGTATGTAGATTCACAGTGTCATAATCCAGCATTCCTGTTTACAACATCCTTGTGAATTCTGACATTTGTAGTTGTAAATTGAAAGGCATCTATTTATCTATTTTTCACACTTAATTCATGGTATTCATGACGACATATTACACACTGCCAACGGAAGGGCTCTCACTGACTGTCACTGTCATATTCTCAACAATAAACTTCTACAGTAATCTCACCCTTAATTAATTAGCCACCACAGTGCCCATAAATGAATATGGATGTGATTTGTCTGATAGAAGGGCACAGCTTGGCCATATGACTGTTAGCTATAGGGCATTGTGCCAGAATGTGAGCTGTTTACTCATTCAGACACTGCTGCATTTTCTTTACAATCTCTGATTTTTGTCTAGACACAATATCTGATTAATTGAAACATTGTACAAAAAGCCTACAAAGACAAAATCAGTTTGTGAAAGAGATTTGTATTCAGCAGATTTCACTTGGTAAAGGTCATTGCTAGATTCTGTGCTCTGAAAAAGTGAACTACGCAGCAATAGGTTTTATTTTCTGGAAATAAGTCCAAGGTTGATCAGTTATTCACTAATAACTGAATGTAAGGCTTCCCAAAGTCATTTTTCAAAAATAAATATATAAATAAATCAGATCCTTTTGTTCAGGTCATGGTCTTAGCATCCAATATAGCACCTTTGATATAGTAATGATATAAGTGTCAGCTGCACAATGCCAAGAGACTTTCTCATCTCATCAAGAGACTGAGAGCAACTGTCAGTGTGCAAAGAAAAGATGGAAAATTTGAACATTTTGGCCATGCTCACATCCATCATGACATCTCGCCGTCTTCTAACCGTCTGAACTATTTTACACTTTCATACTATGTCCAAATCTGATTAATCATTCAACCATGTATTCACTACATAGTAAATGTCACATGTAGTTCACTATACAAAGAAAGAATGAGCAAAAATACAAGATTCTAACTCAGTCTGATATAATCACATCATTATTCACATGGCGCAGCTGATTGGTTTCTTTTTGCATCAGCAGCCAATGAGCTTGCTGCTCAACATTCAAATACTCGACTAGAGCTCACTGTAGCAGTTACAGCGCGCTTCAGAAACCCTCCCCCTTCCCCAGCTCCACCTATATAGATCTGCTACCAGGTGATTTCATGTATGTTATACATGGGGGTTATTTGCTATATATATTAAATGTGCAGCAGCAGTATTTTTTACATGCTCACAGCAGCATGTCTGTGGATGTACTGGCAGTAGCAAGTCTCAGTACTTGCTCTGCTGTAGCAGCAGTGTAGCAGATCTATTCTGCCAAGACCAAATGCACTGGGCCTCATTCATGAAACTTGCGTAAATATATGAGTAAATTCAGAGTAATTTGCCTGTAAAACAGACCTTCCCGAAAACTCCTCTCCTCTCCTCTCCTCTCAAATCTTTCATAAATAGGGTGCACTTGCATGCTCATTCACAATTAGCATAATCCCACCTATGAATTGCAACTATGTAAGTTGCGTGTCCAGGAACACTGTGGAATCTTCTGGACTCCCTTCTTAGGCTTGGCTCCAGTATATTGCATAAAAGACAAATAGGCCATATGCCTAAAAATAAATATTCAATTAGCATGTGTACACCAAAGCGTTTTTAGACAGCTGAAAAAAACTGCCAGGCGCTCTACTGGAAATGGACAGCTGGTGGCGCTTGAAAACGCTTTGGTGGCACTGCGTTTTTCCAGCGGAAACTCTTTAGTTGGAATATAATTGGAATATCCGCGGCAGTAAAGTATTTCTAGTGTCTCATTTTGAAGAATATTACTGAATATAAAAATGCAGTAACCAGCAATATTAACTTCTCCATTGTTGTTCAATCATTGTACAAGTAGGATGGTTGGTCGGTGTAGCATTTGTCCCGCCCCTCCTCCATTGATTGGATGGCTGGGTAAAAAGTGACCGTGACAGGCTCTGCATTTCACCCAAAGTTGAACAGTTTTCAAAAATTAACATTGCCCATTAACATTGCCATGTATATTAGCATGCTAAACTCTCAGAGAGTTGTCATGACAGAAATGAGGTTATTTCATTCCAGATTGGCAAAAACTACTTGAAATTCTATATGGTCATTCAGGCTGAGGTGCATTCAGCAAAGAAATGTGTTATAATTGGATTTTTAAAACATATATGAATGTGGCTTAGATTGGGTTTGCAAATTAGATTTCACTTATGTATGTATGCATGTATGCATTGTATGCATTTTTTCCCATAAAAATTCAGATCTTTGCTGCTTGTCTGAACCAAGTCAAATGTGAAATATTCATCTGCCCATATACCATGACATCAATTGCTTTCTTGATTGAGAGGTCCTTTAGCAGAGAGAGAGAAAAAAAAAGAAATACTGTTAGACACAACTATGCATTTATACAGTGGACATTAAAAAAATGAAATGTAGAAGAGTGGTGGTGTTTAATTATGGAGAGTAGCTAACAGGTGATGGCAGTGAGATAGGTCACTTATCTGAACATGGTAAAGGCCAGCAGGTGGGAGCTCAGAGACATGTGTTCTTGCTGTCTGACTGGATTTGGCTGTGGTCCATGAGCAGGTTTTATTAGATTTCCTCACAACATGCACTTTTCCCAGACCAATTTTATTTTATTTTTTTAATGAACAAAATGGGGCTTTAATGTTTTTGACATGGGTGTAAAATCCAGTGTAAGGATGACTTCACATATATCAATGTATGAGTCATGCATTTCTAATATACATTCTTTGGGCAGTGATGTGTTTCCTGACTATATAAAAAATAAAATAAAATAATAAAATAAAATAAAAAATAAAGAGATGTTTTCACCAAAAGGCACCGTTGTAATTTAGCTTGTGATTTCCACTTTATTCTGACACAGTTATTTAGGCCTCTTTCTTGCAGACTGACATGCAATAATATTCCATAAATAGCAGAACCATTTCTGGCTTTTGAACAACACTATTGTGCTGCAAAGCGATTGAGGATCTATTTGCAAAACAGCGGTAATGGTACCTGCGCTTGCTGGCCTCAAATATGCTCATTTTGTTTGAAGTTGGTAAATAGCTCTGGGTTTGGATAAGAAAACAGGGCCAGTTATAATACATCACCATGGTGCATTATGACAGTGTGCCTCACAGCATTTGAGTTGTGCCAATGCACATACCTTATGTTGCTTTTCAATGATTATAAATCTTGTTTAAGCTCACAACCATGAGCAATCCACTTGGGTGAAAAAATGAATTAAGAATCCCATGTCCAATCAGCATTGTCCTTGTTTTTATGTCGGCAAAATTATTAATCCTCATTACAACCCCTTTGGGTGATGCAAAACAGATTAAGGCTCCTATGTTCATGATTATTTAATGTAAAGGAATTATTTCAGTTTTAGTACATAAAAAAAGTATTAAATCCATTTCTATTGCTTTTTTTTTTTTTGCATTTGATTGTTTGTGACGTTTTTTTTCTGATATCATTTTCTGTTTATCGTTCATATTTTCAGGACATGCTTAGTTAGCACATAACAGAACATAATATGCATATTTTTAAAAAGACATTAACTTTTGTTTATAGTGAAATTATGTTGTAAAAAGCCATAGTTGATTGAATAAATTATAATTATAATAATATAAATTATTATACTGACCTAAAATTGTTGGCTTTTTGGCATTTTACAATGATTAACTATGGTCTTTATAATAAACAATATTTTGACTATTATATTTTAAAATATAAATAATATTTTTCAATTTTAGTGCATTTTAAACAAACATTGATTAAAAATGTATTGCTTGTTTTGCATTTTATTGTTTATTGTTGAAGATGATTCATTTTATGACATTTATTTTTTATATATAATTATCATTTTATTTTTATCACACTCACACACAAATACCTGCATCTCTTCAAATGTCTTATATTCTTCTCTCTTCATCTGATTTTCTTTCTTCCAATCTGACAATAAAACCCTCAAACCTCAAGCTTTAAAAACTATTATAGTTTCAGGCCAGGCTTTGTCAAGCCAACATCAAAGTTTGTCATCAAACTTATCTAGTACTTCGTAGCAGCATTCCCACGTTTGTTATATGTTACATACGTTCCCACGTATTCCCACCAAACTAATGTTTGAACATGTGGCATGAGATTTGAGACCTGCAGCAGAGAGGAAGATTTTCAGTGATTTCTGTTTGTTTCTTACACAAAGTTGCTGTTCATCTTTTATGAGAATTTTAGGGTGTTTTCCTGTTCTTTTTGATAATAAATTATTCTTTTGTTTTCCCCAGAGTGAAGTAACAGTTCTCTCTCTATCTATATATATATAGATATATATATATATATATATAGATATATAGATAGATAGATAGATATACTAAGGGATTCGAGATACAGTTCTCTAATTTTCGTTTAGAACATGATAAATGGTGAAATTAATGATTTTTGTTGACACTACATTTTATTATTTTGTGCAAAAAAATACCGGAGGTTTACTTCCTAAATATTGATTTCAATCGTCTCTAGGTTTGCTTTAGGTGCAGAAACACCAACTGAATCTCATTTTAGGCTTATTCGGTTCAGAAACTTATTTTCTATCATTAGAAACTGCAAACAGACCTTAATATCAATCCACAAGAACAAAAATCAGGTCAGTGAAAACTGCAGGCAAGAAAACTGCGACTTTAGCCGGGTTCCGTTTTCTGTGTGGATTTTTCCGTGGCATCACCAAAATTTCAAGAACAGCCTATTTGTTTTGTTACTCAATATTCTGCAAGAGAATTCGCTTATTTTAAGGACATTTTATGCCTAATAAGTGTTGAAATAATTCAGTCTTTGGATGCTGATCATGACGCTGATGCTTCAGGTTGATGAATTCCTGTCTGACATACTGTAAAGCGTCTCCATCGATGCATAAAAAAAGAATAGTCTAGATGTTTAAAATATATATTTTAATTTAAATGAGCATATAATACATATTATTACTGTTTTATTGTAGACTAAAACAATAATCAGATCATTTGTAATAACTACATACAATGTAGACTATGCAGTGATTGTTTTTACATTTGATAATTCAATTTCTGTTTTTATTTAATTTTCTTTAATTGTTTGTGTAGTTCCATATTTAGGCTACTCCAAATGTTGCACAATAGCCCAAAGACATGAATTAGATTATCTACTTACATTTTATATATTAACTTATATATAAATTACATTTTCTACTTTGATTTCATTTTACTCATAATGTTATAAATGGAGAAACTGGAGAAGTGTAGCGCCAGACACAAGTCCACCTAAATTAAATACATAAACTTCTGGCAGTACGTAGATCCAAATATAGCTGAAAGATCAAAAAACAAATAGGTAAAGTGGGCCACTTATTGTAAAACGTGACATTTAGATACCTAGATGTTTTTTTTTCTTTATTACTTTTTTTTTTTCTTTATTACTTTTGTTAACATTAAAGGGCATTCTTTGAAATTCATGAGTTCACTCAGTTAATGAGTAAAATGCAAAATGACTGATTAAACATGTGTTTGTCACGGGTTGTGTTGCAAAGCCAGGCAAAGGACACAGCAAGTAAAGTCCAAAACTCTCTCAGTTTAATAGTGGACTCAAACTTCAAGCAGATTAACAAGGGAAAACATAGTATAACCGTGAACAAACCACGAGTGACAGAAAGGGAGCAACTTAAATTCAAAGACAGATCAGGATAATTAACTAAACACAGGTGATGGAGGTAAACTAATCAGGCTAAAATGAGACCAGGAACATAACGAAATAAGGGCACACAGGAACTAAAACAAAACAGAACACAGGAAAATACAGAAACAAAGTGTCCATGGCAATTAAAAGGGTGACATAACTCCCCCCTCCCAGAAAGTGCGTCCTTTTGCTAAAAGCCATCCAGAGGGTGGGCGCCTTGGAGGCTGGTTAGGCGCAGCTACTCAGGACGGGAAGCCTCCATGGCGGTGCTGTTAGTTCAGGGGGTCATGGCGGTGCCGGCCTTTCAGGAGGCCATGGAGGTAGCAGCCACACTGTAAAACCCGATAAGTTCAGAATACTCAAAATTTTTGTGGACACCGATTACTTCAAAAAATGTAATTAAGCAACTCAAATTTTTTAAGTTATCATTAATTATAAATAACAATTAAGTCAAACTAAAAAGCTAATTCAAACTAAATTTGTTTTTGCTTAATGTTTAAGTGCAGTGTACTTAAAATTATTGTTTATCATACGTAATGTTTTTCATTTACCAATTATTTTAATGCATTAGTGCTTTATTAAATACAAATACTAACTAAAAAAAATACACTTATGAATAAAAAACACACGCACAACTGTGGCTTTACAATTGAGGATTTTTTATTCTGCTTTTTTTAAACCGCATGAACGGTGTATTTCTGAATGTTAAACTGGAAGATCATCACATCACAACTGCAGTGCTTGCAGGTCTTGTAGTGGTTTCGTTGTCCATGATAACAAAATCAGCAGGAGAGGTGTTTGTGTCAGTGATGTCTGGCTCGCCCAATTCCTCCTGGAATAAGCACAGAGGGTAAAACTTTAACTTTAGAGACTAAAAGTAGACATTTATATTTACTGCCAATATAGTGGGGGAACTATAACGTCAGAACCCGGAAGATTCATTCGCCGTGGGTTCCTTCTAGATTTTCCTATGGGGTTTTTTAATTAAAATAAAGCCCGTGGTAAACATAACTTGACTATACTTTTATGTTTTGTTGTACAATGTAAATTACACACACCCATACCCAAAATAAAAATTTTGAAGCAGTTATGTTCATTTTTGA
>NW_015623078.1:0-477 GCF_001515625.1 Sinocyclocheilus rhinocerous | reverse complement strand
TTATTTTATGCAATCTAGCCCTAGAAAATTACCATTAAACAAAATTGAGTGACCGATATTTTTTTATTTTATCAGCCATATTTTTTTTTCTATTAGACATCTTGTCTACCCTTTTTTGTTTCAAAGAGTTCACATCTTGTCTACCCTTTTTTTTTCTTTTTCCCAAAGAGTTCAGCATTGTTGTCAATAATTCAGTTGTGCATTTTCTCTTAGTTGGTTAATGAAATAGCCCTCACTATGCCAAATCCAGCTCCATTTTTATCTGATTGGTGAGTCAAGCACCCACTTCTGTCTGTCATAATTACTTTTTCTTTAAGACATAAGGCTGGACTGGTACCTATTGAAAAGCAGATTGAGAATGTTAGTTAAAATACAGAATTCAAAGAACTGCTGTGAGACCAGTGGATAATCAAGATTAAAATAGTTAATAATATAATTAACAAAATATGAAGCAGTCTCTATAGTGAGTGATCATTA
>NW_015623077.1:100406-103762 GCF_001515625.1 Sinocyclocheilus rhinocerous | reverse complement strand
ACACACACACACACACACACATCTGTGATCACAACAACACACACACACTGTGTAAGCTATCAAACATAATCTACAGATCAATACAGAGCAAACAATACATATCTAAATATTATATCTGTGTTCTTTTATTAAGTAGATGTGCTAGTTTTGAGTGTTTTGACTTCATCCAGAGATCTGTCTGTTAATTATTCTCATCTCAAACACACAGAGAAACTCCTGCTGAAGCGACACTCGAGACACTGTTATAAAGATGGCGTTTATTAAAGAGGAGAGTGAAGACGTGAGGATTGAAGAAGCTTTCAAACATGAAGATCCTGAGGAACAAACAGGTTGGTTTTCATTCTCAAAGTCTTTCTTCAGTCATGTTTCTCTTTATTGTGTTTACTACATGTAACTCGTGACAAATTGAATGATGTCACCAATGAGGAAAAATAATAAAGACATTTCCAAACAGTTATTCTGTTTAACATTAAATGCAATATTTACTTCTGAATTAAAAACGATTAAAATTTCAAAAGTAAAAAGTCAACCTGAATGCAAATCCTGTGTATTCAAACAAGCGATCACTCAAGCAGCAATCAAGATTTTTTTTAACATTTCAAAACACACTCTCATGTTAGCAGACAGATTACACTTTCACATGCGACCAACCATTACTCAACAAATATAAAATATCATGATTAAATATGATCAAAATATTAATCTGATGGTGGTGACAAAAACCTGAATTTGTAGTCATTTTAACAATCAAATACATTGAATCAATCAATTACTGTATTAAAACAAACACAACAAACAGTGAGTATGTTATTGTTTATAAAACATTCACATTTAAGTATTTTGATATATCATTGGAACACGAATGATAACACGATAACACGATATCTTTTAAAAACAGTTAAATGAACAAATAAAACAATTAGTTTTTTACCTCTATTCATTTACATTGACCAGAATCTTAATATTCACATTTAAACATCTTAACAAACGATCCAGAAATGATCAGAACACATAGGATCAGAATACAAACTATTATGTATAGATATGTTTTATCCAGTGTTATGTGTTCCCTCAGCTCTAACTCTGCTAGAAGTGATGACTATCAATCCACAAAAGCAATATATGCTGTAAATTTGAGTAATTATACATTATTAGAAAAAATAAACACTTTTATATTTCATGTCATTAAAAATGACCTGAAAACCACAGAAATATGATGACTTCACTTTGGATGTCAACTCTGTCATTGGCCCGTCATCACCGTCATACAGAGTTGACAAATTTGGCATTTCTTTCACAATACAAATGGAGTTCATGTAGTAGCCATTTAGTTTTTTCTGTTGATGCTAGATGTTAATAGAACCTGCTTCAGGAGGATAAAATTATCTAAATATTTCAAATAATTTCCTCAGAAATCGGAAGATGGTGTTGACATATCATGGTTGTGACACAGGAAATATTAACATTAAGACCTTTTCAGACTGAACGTGACAATCGGTGCGATATGGGGCTATTCACACCAGGCGCGATTTTTTTTTCGTCCTGTGTGTCGATTTGTTCCCCTGTCGCTCCACGATGAAATGGGCCGGCCAATCAGATTTGAGCTAAGATCACGTGACCAGAGCAGCTGCTGTTGCACCAAAACGAAATAAAAGCCATATGAGATACATAGGCTGCATGAGGAAAAAAGCATTGTTGGTCGGCGCACCTAGCGTGCAGGCGTGGATTAGCAGAAGGCCATTAATCGTTTCGCGCTCGGTGTGAAAGCAACGTTCATCAGTGTGAAACGGCCTTTAGCAATTAAAATATTCTAAAACTATAATACTGACCAGAGTCTGTCTGACACTGATGTACTCTGCAGAGGAGGATTGTGGCAAGGGGTCCTTTAGAGCGACAGCTGCCCCTGATATTCCCTGATTTTATTACATTTTAATGAATGTCTGACGGTGTTGACAAAAAGTGGGGACACAACTTTGAAACCTGATTAAACATGCATGCATCACTGAAAAACAACCTTGCTTTGATATAAGATATTAAGTGTTGCTTTTGATAAAACAAGCTCTTTTTCATCAAAAACATTTTTATCCATTTTTTAGCATGTGAATGACTGAACCCTTCTCTGTGGACACTGTTTTAGATGTAGTGAGAAGACAATAAGTGTCATAGATTTGATATAATAATGATAAGATTAAATTGAAGGGGATAATTGTGTTAAATACATTCTGTTATTAATCCCCCATAACATGTACAATTGAAAATATGTTCATTTTTAAACCTAATAGCAGTTACATTTGCTGGACGTGTTTTGTCCCATGTCTCCAGAATCAGTGACCTGAGAATACTTCTTTTGACTTTTTTTATTTTTTAAAGGTTGTAGTTTCTATAGCATTCCTAATGACAATACTGACTCTGTATAGGTGATTTTTTTTCTTTTTAATTTAGCTTTTCATTAAATTTGTTTCAGCAGTACACTATTCCAAATCAATCATTAATTTCCGGTGTTCCAGGCTGTAACCATTTTCTGGTCATAGATTTTTTGCAAACTATCAGCAAAATCCTCATCAAATATTTGTCAGATTTGTTTTCTAATTTAAGATTTGTGAGACCAGAGTATGGAGTTAAAAACTGAATTGGATGGGCACCTTAAATATACTTATAACGCCTATGGATTTCTTGCCAGTATGTTTAATTACATTTCTTTTTTTTATTTATTATTATTTCAAACAAAGAACAATATAAAACAAACCACTAAAACGCAACAAATGTGTTGCAACACCAAAGAAAAACCACGTCCATAAGACGTTATACATTACAAAATGTCCGAAAAGGAGCGGGATGAAGCAAAAGCGTATTATTTTTCCCACCCCATAGACAACATTCCAGTATATCGTTTATTATATTGCATCTGTATCTCTATATTTTTATATTCCTTACAAGATAACAAATCCACAGTAAATTAAACACCAACCAAATTTTTAAATATACATATCGATTGTAAATTGGTTTTACATTTACATTTACATTTAGTCATTTAGCAGATGCTTTTATCCAAAGCGACTTACAAATGAGGACAATGGAAGCAATCAAAATCAACAAAAGAGCAATGATATGCAAGTGCTATAACAAGTCTCAGTTAGCTTAACGCTGTACACATAGCAAGGGTTTTTAAATAATATAATAAATGAAAAGAAAACAGATAGAATGCAAAAAGATTATAAAGCAAGTGTTAGTTGTTGTTGTTTTTTTTTTTAAAAACAAGCAGCAAATGAATAGAGTGCAAGTCTAAAAGGGACAAGTTTTTTTTTTTTAAAGAATAGAATTAGAATAGAGAGTGCTAGAGTTAGAGGGTCAAAAAA
>NW_015623077.1:85057-99652 GCF_001515625.1 Sinocyclocheilus rhinocerous | reverse complement strand
TTGAAGGACCTATCTGATAGGTAAGACTCAAACCACTGGAGTGCGGTTCCTGAGATGCCCTTTGCCAATAGGGTTGACAGGAGGATCTGGTGGTTAACCGTGTCAAAAGCAGCGGACAGATCCAGCAAGATAAGTATTGGAAGATTTGGAATCTGCTCTTGCCAGTCTTAGGGCTTCAACAACTGAGAGTAAGGCAGTCTCGGTTGAATGTCCACTTCTGAAACCAGATTGGTTGCTGTCGAGGAGGTTGTTCTGTGTAAGAAAGGCTGAGACTTGGTTGAACACAGCACGTTCAAGTGTTTTTGCAATGAAAGATAGAAGGGAAACCGGTCTGTAGTTCTCTAAGAGAGATGGGTTAAGAGTGGTTTTCTTAAGTAGTGGGGTTATACGAGCCTGTCTAAATGCTGAGGGAAAAACACCAGTGTGAAGGGATGTGTTAATGATGTGAGTGAGTGCAGGTACAACTGCAGGAGAAATGGCTGATGGTTTTGTAGCTATTTCCCCAGATTTCCTCACAGTAACTCAAGTACGGTAATATAAATGTATTATACAAAATATGCATTGATTTATTGTCCAAAATATGTCTTGCTTTATTCAGTATTTCTATAGTATTTGCCAATGTATATATATATAAACATATTTACATATAAACATAAAAAATTATAAACATTTTATTTGCTGTTTCCAGCATATTTTGTGATCTAAAATTACACCAAGAAACTTAATACTCTTTTATATATATACTTACATTATCAATTTTCAATTCTACTTGAGGGTTTGTTTTATATTTTCCATATAATTTGATCTTTGTTTTGCTTATATTTAATGACGGTTTATTTACATCAAACCACTGTTTTAATTTATTAATTTCTGTTGTAATCACCTCCAAAAGCTGCTGTAAATTATCCACAGAACAGAAAATATTTGTGTCATCCACAAATAAAATCAATTTTAGTTTATCTGATACTCTGCACATGTCATTGATATAGATTATAAACAGTATTGGACCTAAGACCGATCCTTGTGGTACACTACAAGTTATGTTCATGTATGTAGATTTATGTTCACCAATTTCTACAAACTGTTGCCTGTATATCTGAATATATGGCTATGATAGGCTTCATTTGAGCCAAACATTCGCCAACAGATTGCATTTTTGCTTCGGTATCTATTTTGCTCAGGGGTGAAGAAAAATCTGGTGATATTTTTCAACCAAATTCTCTCGAGATTGAGGAGTATCTCGTCTTCCACTGTGATTTAAGAATACTTTTCCAAATGTCTTCTAGGATTTCAAAGTTTCCCTCCATTTCCCATTTATTTCTTATAAACTGGGTATTTTCTAATTTACTGTCTTGTAGACTTTTATGCAATTTTGCAATTATTTTAGTCATTTCACCCACTTTATATACTGAAATAAACAGAGTAAGAGTACTATTATTTTCCTTTTCCATTACAGTTTTCTTGCCCTTAGCTCTATTTTGTCTGCCTTTTGTCATGTAAATTGAAGACGTTAATATATATGTTGACTCCATTCTTAAATCCTGGGACCTGTGGTATATATTTGATCTCCCAGTTCTGCCTGCTCCCGCTGGATTTGTGTAGGGACCAGCGGGATCCCAATCCAGTGCTCTACTGTAGGTTTTTATAAAGGGTTTGATAGCTGCCAGCTTGAAAGTATTTGGGAAGTGTCCTAAAGAAAGCCAATAATGAACAATATTGACAAGAGGTTCTGAGATCACAGGTTACACCTTTTCAGTTGTTTGCTGGGTCTAGCATCTAGCATGCGTGTTGTTGGATTTGATGTTTTACTTTCTAAATGTTTCCACGTCTTTGTACCACAAAACTGGTGTTAACTTGTTTTTGTTTCTGTTCACCCTAGACCTGATGCCGCTGAAAGAGGAGTATCAAGATCTGAATAAAATGGAAGAGAAAAATCAGTATGAGAAAAGTCATGACTTTATGACTGAGGAAAAATCTTTTAGTTTCTCACAGACTCATAAAACAGAAACTAGGAACCTTGAAGTCCACACTGAAGAGAGTCATTTTAGCTGCCAGCAGTGTGGAAAGAGTTTCAGTCGAAAACAAAGCCTTAAAATCCACTTAAAAATCCACAGTGGAGAGAAGCCGTTCATATGCCCTCAGTGTGGAAAGAGTTTTACACTGAAAAAAACTCTTAGTGCCCACATGAGCATTCACACTGGAGAGAAACCTTACTCCTGCGAACTGTGTGGGAATGCTTTCTCACGAAAAGAAAGTCTTAATATTCACATGAGAATCCACACTGGAGAGAAGCCTTACCCCTGCCAGCAGTGCGGGAAGAGCTTCTCAGTAAAGGGAAATCTTAAAATTCACATGAGAATCCACACCGGGGAGAGGCCGTTTATATGCTCTCAGTGTGGAAAGAGCTTCTCGCTAAACAGACATCTTGAAGTTCACATGCAAGATCACACCGGCAAGAGGTTGTTCATCTGCTCTCAGTGTGCAAAGAGTTTTAAGCAGAAAAAAGAACTTGATGCCCACATAAAAATTCACACTGGAGAGAAGCCTTACTCCTGCAAACTGTGTGGGAAGAGCTACAAGATCAAAGCAATCCTTAAGATTCACATGAGAGTTCACACTGGTGAAAAGCCGTTTGTTTGTGATCACTGTGGAAAGAGTTTCAGATATAAAGAAAGCCTTAATCATCACATGAGGATTCACTCAGGAGAGGACTGTTTTATTTGTCATCTGTGTGGAACGAGTTTCCCAGACAGGAATCACCTTGAGAATCATGTAAAAACTCACGCCGGAGTGAAGCTTTTCATGTGCCATCACTGTGGAAAGAGTTTCAAACAAAGAGTGAACTTTGAGAATCACATGAGAGTTCACACTGGAGAGAAGCCTTTCTCCTGCACTCAGTGTGGAAGGAGCTTCACAGTTAAAGGACACTTTGAGTATCACATGAGACTTCACACTGGAGAGAAACCTTACACCTGCCCTGATTGCGGAAAGAGCTTCACAAATAAAGGAAACCTTAAGACTCACATCAGAGTTCACACTGGAGAGAAGCCTTATAAGTGTCCTCAGTGTGAAAATAGTTTCACATATCACACAGAACTGAAACGGCATTTGCAAACTCACTCTGGAGAGAAACTGCTGTTTTCCTCAGTGTGACGAGAGGTTTAGGAAAAGGAGCAATTTCATTGTTGCATTCACTCTGGAGAAAGACAATTAAGTTGTGATCAGTGTAATAAAAACATCAAACTTAGACATACAAATGGAAAGTCATGTAAATGTGAGACCGTGTTTGTGTTCTTTAAAAAAGAGTTAAAGAGTCCCCTTACAAAAAGAAGTTTATTCAAGTGTGCTGTTGGTATACTCTGTTAAGGGGGTCATATGATGTGATTTCAAGTTTTCCTTTTTCTTTGGAGTGTTACAAGCTGTTCGTGAATAGATAAGATAAACTTCACAGACACATTCTGGGGACACACAAGTCCAATATTACATCTTTGAAAAAGGGGCATAATAGGTGCCCTTTAACAAATCCCAAATCAAATAAATAACACAATTAACAGAAATCTCTTCATATAGACAAACTAAGGCTTTGTCTGTGCACTTTCCATTTAAAATGAGAGGCAACCTCTGCATTTTAATCATAATACAAACAAAGAGGCTGCAGACATACAGAATGAGCAGTTTTTGATTTAACACTAGAACTACCAAGGCAGTCATTTTGACCGTTTTTAAATTTTAAAATGTAATAACTTCGTTGAAATAAAACCCATAAAACTATAATACCCTGACTTTTCCTAAATGTGTGTATATTTTATTATAACATTGTTATTTTATTAAAATTACAAAACACAAAAGAGTTCTGAGTATTTCTACCTTGAATGGCCAAAGCGGTCAGATTGACCGTTCGCATTACAGACGGCGTATAATTTCTGTTTTTGCGACTTTTTCCCGCGGTTGAAGATGCGCGTCACTGTTGCCTAGCAACTTTTGTTCTAGTTGTTTTTATATTCTATTGCTAAGCCAAAATTATTTTAGCCCCGACAAGACTGATATTGTGAAATAAAACAAACTAATTAGGCTTTGTTTTAGCGACAGTGACGATGTTTATTATTACCTATGCTATCATAACAGATCCATTTATTCATGGATCACGATTCCAGTGGTGGCTGCATATCTAATTGTTTCCGATTCATGTGATCCAAACATTTCCAATAACTTCAGAGCGTTGTAAAGTTCAAAAGTAAAAATGTATTGAAAAAAAGATGTAAGTAATCATTTCCAAAATTCACAACGTTTTATCTACAGAAATATTCTGCTTCGGTTCATATTTGTTGGCATTTAGACTTTCAAATACAACATTTTCACTGCGGTGAAAAACTTTTGCTCTCCTGCTTGCCGCACGCACATTCGGGAGCAGTCTACATAGCTCTTACACAATTATATATTACAAAAAATATTGTATTTTTTAGGGCGATGACGTCATAAAATATGACAACAGACATTTAAAGCTTCATTGTAAAACCTCAAAAGAAGCTTCGAATGTAAATATGAAATGACAAAAATGGCATTCAGTTCAGTCTAGTATGAACGGTCAGAATGACCGCTATGGCCATTCTAGTAGTTATAGAATTCCGGTAGTTCTAGTGTTAAACACGCCCCCACATGTCTACATCACGATGTGGGAAGATTTCCATAACGCCGCCCAAATGTTCACGCAAAGAAAGAAGGCGCAGCTTTGATTCTCGCTGTATAGTATTGTTGCTGACGCATTGATGCAACAAATGCCTCGTTTATAATGGGTTTTAATGTTTATGTCTCGTCGCTCCGGCCGGACAGGGCATCAACAGTATGGTGAGGGGCGTAACATTTCCGTCTCACGCTTGAGGTATTCGGCCAATCACAACGCACTGGATAGCTGGCCAATCAGAGCACACCTCGCTTTTCAGACCGATGAGCTTTGTAAAAATCGACGCGTTTCAGAAAGGCGGGGCATAGAGGAGAAACAATAATGTACAGTATGTGGAAAATAATGTGTTTTTTTAACCTTAAACCGCATAAACACATTTCATTACACCAAATAATGTTCTTTTTAGCAACATCATATGACCCCTTTAAACTAAAAATGAGAAAGTATACTCTGTTTACTTTTTGTGTGCTTCACAGAAATATAAATAAAATTACACTTACAAGTGATTTATACTGACAGAAAAGTCCAAGTATATTTGGCCTATACTTGTACTCGGATCTTTTGACGACTTTGCTTGTAGTTGTTTACTCTTTTGATTGAGCATTTTATAGATTTATATACTGTCTTATAAACTTACATTGTTTGAAAACTATGATTTATAAACAAAACATTTTCCTAATTCTGAGTTTTGAAGAATTTTATGAATTTTATTTTTTTTGTGCACTGGTAATGTACAAATGAATTTACTTAAAATCTACTTAACGCTTTCCCCGCCGTTGACTAAAAATGACCAGCAATCCATGTTCTGAAAGAGTACCGAAAACACAGCTGAAGAAGTGGAAGCAAGCAAAGGAAGCATTGTTTACACATAAAATAATGTGATCATCAGACACTAAACAGCATTTAAATGTTAAACCCATGAAGAGGTAAAGACTGTGAAGCTTTGGGGGTGTTGATGGACTCGATCTACTCCGTCTGTGTCCTGACCATCATTCAATATTTTTTCAGCTTTTTATTTTTTTTATGAAACATACACAATCCTGGGACACCCATTGCTTCCAATCTTCTCTCCCCAAATATCTTGGACCACTAGTGAGGTTCTGGCCTGCAGTTGTCTTCAGCTTCTCAAGGGGTCTCTAAATTATATGTGGATGCACACCTTTCCACTGAATGCCACCATGATCGAGAACCCTGTAAGTGAGAATAAGACAAAAAATTCACATCATAAAGACTGTTATCTTTTATCAGAGATTAAATGAAGAGTCGAACCGTCAGCTGATGTCTTTTTATTCCATCAAAAACAACGCAGACAACACCAGCTACACTTAGTCCTTAGTTATTAACACTTAAGTCTAGGAATAAGAGTAAAATGATGTCATTCTGTCAATTTTGACACATTCAAAACGAAAAAATTTACCTTTTCATAAAGGTACCTAAGTGTTAAGACTAGGTCTCACCTTTGAAAATTATGTCAGAGAGCTGGAGAGATCTCCTAACCTAGTTAGGAGTAACAAGATGGCAGCACACACACTTTCAACAAAGATATAGCCTAATGTATGTAAGTTATGATGACATGGAGTTGATAAAACAATACAAACTTGATCGTCAATTATTTTTGCACTCTACAAATCAATGCCCTAACTGCAGAAATGGAAGTAGTGATTACATTTTTTGGCAACCGGAAATTTTTTTTTTTTTTCATTGGTCCTCTTGTTTGTGTATGTGTTCATGATTTCTTTGTTTGACGGCCTGTCAATATTTCATATTTCATTTCGTGTGGCAGACAGTCAAAATCAATTGCTTTAAACCCACCATCAACACAGTCCTTTACAGTCACCATTCTTTAATATAATGCACTTTAACAGAAAGTTCACGCTTGATCTCTGCAACCACAAACTTAATATTTAACTTTACATTATAAATGCTTTAAATTAAACTGTAACATGGAGATCAAGATACTTGATTTTATTCATGATTGAGAATATCACAACTGCTCTGTAGTCGTATTATAATTGTGATCACTTCACACTTGCTTACATTTAGAGCCAGAAGCTTTAGTAAAAATCTATTATCCTTTGAAACAATCCTTTATCTTATCATTTAAATGTGGTTTCTGTGTGTGAATTTCTATTATTTTTAGCTTGTGAACGGGACTTTTATTTTGGTGTATCAATGTGCTGTCATAAGCCTGCGCCACGCTTTTGCATCTGTGATTCTGCTAAAGAAAGGTTTGTTTTTTAATCTTTTAAAGAGTTTAAATCAATACAACCCATTATAGAGAACTTTGAAATGAATTAAATGTTTTAATGTAATGCTATAATCTATCTAATAACATTAATGAACAGTTGTTTACAAAAGACGAAACTCATTTCATCATAAACAAGTAATGCTAGAGAACAGAACTTTTTAAAAACCAGTAGAGATTCAATTGAATCAAATGGTTGTGAAAATGATTCACTGTTTGTAAGCGCTGGAACCACAGCTCGTTGACGACACCTGAGGCCCGTTGCACAAAGCTGGGTTTGGGTTTTAGCCAGGTAAGTGTGCGCTTAGTTTGAGCAGAGTTGGGTTGGTTTACTCACCAGTCAACTGAGTAAAGTGACATGAATCTGACGCATCACAGTTAACCCTTTAGAGTTTGTAGCGATGGCTTGAACATTTTTGGAAAACCCCATGGAGATCTGAGTGCAGATAATAAGAAGGGCACTTCGTTGGGAAAGAACATTTAGGGACCAGCATAATACCCTACACATGTTGCAATTTCTGCATTCATAAGCGAGCATGAGGCCCACTCCACTTTCATCGTTGATATAGGCCTTTTGCCATCTGACGAAACAATAACATGAAATCAATAATAAGATCCTGATTACGAAACTAATAGAAGTGTTAGGTAAGAATCTAATCGTATTGTAGTTTTTCTCATTTGCTAACACAATGTAACTGATTCAGTTGGCCCAATTTCCCAAACTATCCATTCAGTTCCCAAAACAAAGACAAATTTTCCCAAACGTTTAACGATGAGTAAACATTAGATAGCAAAACTGTGATGACACTGATCCGAATCTGCATCCTAACACTGGAGAGAGAGCTGGTCGAATCACCTACTAGTGATGCAAAGTCCGATTCATTTTGGCAAACTGGTTCTTTAGGACAGTTCGGCTCATTGAACCGGTTCAAAAACCCGATTCATCGGTTCACGCAATAATATCTCTGCCCTGTTGAAAAACCAGCATATGCTGGTTAGGTATGTTTTGAAGCATGGCAGCGTGGTTTGAGATGGTTTAAGCTGTTCCTGAGTTGGTTACAAGCTGGTCATGAGTAGGAGCTAGTTGCTTTTCTTTAACAACTCAGTGTCATGTTATATCAATGAAACATTCAAATAAAGTTATTTGCGTCAATGCATATTGCTGATTATTCCCTGTCATTCACGTAATTCATATCTGTGGTCAACGCTTCATTTGCTGATCCTTCATCTTTTTTCATGAAAGTGTAATCTATTAAATATAATCTACAAATCAATACATACCAAATGTAAATGCCTATATATGAAATGTCCGTATAATCGGTGTCCTTTTAATAATTTGCAGTGCTAGTTTTGAGTGTTTTTGTCTAATCAGGTCATTTAAGTCCATTAACTCTCACTCTGACTGACTCCCTTACTAGTGTGCTGACTACTGAACTAGGGAGCTGATTGAGACACACCCAGAGATTTAGTGTGCATTTATCTTTCTTTCTATTAATTATTCTCATCTTAAACACAGAGAAACTCCTGCTGAAGCAACTGAGATCCACGTGACACTATTATAAAGATGGAATTTATTAAAGTGGAGAGTGAAGACCTGAAGATTGAAGAAGCTTTCAGAGTCAAACATGAAGATACTGAGGAACAAACAGGTTGGTCTTCATTCGATGAACTTTAAATTTGTTGTCTATAATTTAATTTTTTGTCATCCTAAAATTACCTAAAATTCGATCAAATCGGTATCTTGCAAACATTATTTCCAGGCATACTGTGTGAAAGGGCCTAAATTGCCTGTGTTTTGCTGATTTCCGCATGTCTCCTACTGAAAATGATCTAGACCAGGGGTGCCCAAACTCGGTCCTGGAGGGCCGGTGTCTTGAAGAGTTTAGCTCCAACCCCAATTAAACACACCTGAACCAGCTAATCAAGCTCTTACTAGGCATACTAGAAACTTGAAGGCAGGTGTGTTGAGGCAAGTTGGAGCTAAACTCTGCAGGACACTGGCCCTCCAGGACCGAGTTTGTGCACCCCTGATCTAGACACTCATGACTGCCGCGTCCCGTGTGAAAGGGCCTTAACACATAGTGTTTCTAAGAGCAGCACTAGACAGGTAGCACAGGTTACCGGGGAAACAGCTCTATTTCTGCTGTTCCTTAAGCGCCACCTACTGACAGACAGTGGATTTGCATTTTGATTCAGCCTGTCTGTGAGTCATGTTCTCATCTAAAATAGCAGTCCTGCATCCAAATCCAGCCTGTGTATGAAGGAGTTGCTCTGGACCAATTGGGGATCTCTCGCATTGGGCCGGCAATAGGTGGAAATTGACCTTAAAAGGTTTTTTTTAACAGGCACAGGACATGTTCCTGTGAAGCGTCGTTTGCCTCTACAATTTGCAAACAATCCAGGAAAGGACCTGTTAAGAAAAAAGTTGTAACTATCAGAACAGACCCACTATTTATAACCAGGGCCCAGTTGCTTAAACATAGTCACTAACTTGGGAAGTCGTGGCCTAATGGTTAGAGAGTCGGACTCGTAACCCAAAGGTTGCGGGTTCGAGTCTCGTACCGGCAGGGATTGTAGGTGGGGGGAGTGAATGTACAGCGCTCTCTCCCACTTTTACACAGCAGGTTATGTTGCAAGGTCACATCCAGAGGGGGTCGGAGAGGATGTGTGGCCTGTCCTTGCCTGAGGCCACCTGTGGGCCACTCTCGGGAAGTAGGAAGCCGTGGTTCTTCCCAGGCCTCTGCTCTAGCCATCAAAGTTTGGAGCTGAATTTCAAATTATATAGGTAGGGCACTGCTGTAAAAATGAAAATTAGCCCGTGTTTTACACACCCTCAAAGCATCCTAGCTGTATGACACTTTCTTCTTTCAGACGAATCCAATCGGAGTTGTATAAAATCCTGGCTATTCCAAGCGTTATCATTGCAGTCGGCTGGTGTTTCTTTACCACAGTCAAAAACACATCCAATGAAGTGCGCGCATCCATAATAAAACGTGCCTCACACGGCTCCGGGGGATGAATAAAGACCTCCTGTAGTGAATCCATGCACTTTAGTAAGAAAAATATCCATATTTCAAATGTAATAAACACTTTTCTATCACTTCCTCCATCTGTCATAAGCGGAAGTCGTTCCGGTGCATGACGTAGGATGTCAGCGTTGCGTGATTAGTGACGAGTGACGAGTGCGGAGAGAGAGAGAGAAAAAACGCCGGTCACGAATTAGAAGTACAAAACGAGGATTTGTAAAGAAAAATGTCAGAGGATTTCGATATAAGCCAAGAGGAGACTGGTTTTCCTTTGCTAAAGTAAGGAAACTTTGCTTCCTTTGCTCCTGTACGACAGTCAGCAGAAGTGAGAGAAAAGTGTTTATTACGTTTAAAATATGGATATTTTACTTACAAAAAAGCATGGATTCGCTCCAGGAGGCCTTTATTCAAGCCCCGGAGCCGTGTGATGCACGTTTTGTGATGCACGAACTTCCAGTTCGAGTGAATGCTGGCGTGTTTGGCTGCCGCTGCTCTCTGCTATTTTATGTTATTTTATTTAATTTTGTACTGACATCTGATTTTTGTGGAGCATTATTCCATTGCCTGCCCTGTTACGGTGCGCGGACTGAGGCGGTGGATCTGAATGAACTTGAACGTGGAGAACTAAATCCAGTTTGAAATGTGGTGCTATATCATCTGTGCACTGGTGTGCTGGAGTTTTACTGTTTGCTCTTCGAAGTGAGATCTGTTTTTCGATCCCGGTGTGAACTGCTTTCCGAGCATGATGCTTAAATACTCTTCATTGGATTTACAGACACTAAATTCGTTCTACTGGCGAAATATACAACCGCTATGCCGCACTGGGAATTACACGCCACCCCAGGTACAGCCATCGCGGATCTCGCCGTGATTTCCTTGTGAGGACTGTGACTCCATCGCATGATAATGATTATATCCCGGTCATTTGGTCGTCATATCGCCGCTCTTCCATCGGATCAAATGGTAAGAGTCGGAGCATCAATTTTGGAAATATCACTTTGCTCAAACAGAAATTATAATTGCACCATAAAAGCTCACCAACTTGGCTGGAGAGCACGCTGACGTTTGTTGTTCGCCGCTTCTTTGTTGTCACAATTTCTTTGTTTTAATAGTTTTAATAGTTTTTAACCGTTTTTTGCACGGATTGTTTTAAATTGAAGTTAGAGGACGTTGGCGCTTGTTGTTTTCGCCGTTTTCTCTGTTTTAACAGTTTTTTGCATGGATTATCATCGAACTGAAGGCTGTCTACTCACCTACTGTTATCCCCTCCAACATCGGTTGATTGTTGGTCATTTTTCGCTATCAGTGGGTGTACACCTGGATTTTTTCTGTCTTTTAGCGCTGCTACTGCAAGCTTTTTTGGCGATCGGCATGAAGCTCAAGTATTCCCTTCCGCAGATGCTGACTCTCAACAACCGCACCATTCCAACGTGCATTGCAGTTATCAAAGAACTTGGACTTCTGCGACAACCGTGTTATATCCACAGAAGTTCCTGTCGTAAGTTTGTTTACCATCAGCATGACTGCTCTGCTTCAGCCATTCCATCCATCTGGACCACTGCTGCACGACTGCCACCATCAGCAGTGTCGCGATCTTGATGTTAGTAACACGGGAAACACCGTGAGATCTTTGCATGCAAAGCTGGACTGTATGGAAAACATGGCGAGATCCCTGCACATCAGGCAGGACAGAAAATGTGGAGTGAATTCCAGTTTACTACGGCCTCTACAGAGATTCACTACCTCATTAACACTTAAAATAGAACTTTTTAATACACAATCCCTCACAAATAAATCATCTTTTATACAAGACCACATCATGGATAAGGGATTAGACTTTGTGTATTACAGAAACATGGCACCAGCCTGAGGTCTACTCGGCGTTAAATGACGCATGTCCCCCTGGTTACAGCTACCTGGAGAAAGCCCGCAGCACTGGTCGTGGTGGTGGCTTAGCTATAATACACAGACAGAATTTGGAATTGTCCCTCCTCCCCCTGCCTGCATTGTCTTCTTTTGAATGCCTTGCATTTAAGTGTAAATCCCCTTTCCCCATGACAATACTTCTCATCTATATGCTCCCCCCTCGGTCATGTCATCAGCCGGCATGAAATTTATTTTCATTGCTACGCTGATGACATTCAACTACGTTAAGACAAATTCAACCCCGTCTGCTGTCCTGCCATCTTCCACTTTGACCACCTGCCTGGAGGAGATAAAGGTGTGGAAGAAGCAATATTTCTTGCAGCTAAACAGCTCCAAGACTGAGGCCATCCTAATCGGCACTCCAAACCAGGTCCGAACATGTGTCATTAACAGCATTACCTTCTCTGGCCAGGATATTTCACTTTCAACATCAGTCACCAACCTGGGTGTTAAAATGAACTCTCATCTGACCTTTGAGGACCACATCAAACATCTGTGTAAGACCTCTTTCTTCCACCTGAGGAACATCGCCAAACTTCGCCCCATGCTCACTCTTGCAGATGCAGAAAAGCTTGTCCACGCCTTTGTCTCCTCCAGGCTGGACTATTGCAATGCGCTCCTCATCGGGATCCCTGGCAAAAGCCTCCAGAAGCTGCACTACATTCAGAACTGTGCTGCTAGGATCCTGATGAGGGTGCGCAAATATGATCACTCTGTAATAAAGTTCGTAGGTCAGGAAGAAGGAGGCAGGAACCGGCGAACATTTCAACATAACCTAGGACCAAGCTCCGTATTATGGGAGATTGGGCTTTCTGCTCAGCCGCTCCCAGTCTGTGGAATGCTCTCCCGGACCATCTGAGGGGACACCACAGTCTGTGGATGCTTTTAAATGTGGCTTTAAAACCCACCTTTTTAGTAGAGCTTTTGCTTGATTTTTTTTTTCTGTGTTCTTTTGTTATTTTAATAAACACTTTTTTTTTTTAGGCTAAATCCTTGACACACAATGTCACCTGTGGTGTCCCTCAAGGCTCAGTGCTCGGCCCCATCCTGTTTATCCTTTACATGCTCCCCCCTCGGTCATGTCATCAGCCGGCATGAAATTTATTTTCATTGCTACGCTGATGACATTCAACTACGTTAAGACAAATGATGGCCTTAGTGAATGCTAGGTCAATATCGAATAAATCTTTTATTTTAAATGACTTTTTTACATCGCATTCATTATACTTCATATTTATTACTGAGACTTGGTTAAAACGTGGTGACTTGATGCCTCTTGTTGAGATTGCTCCTCAAGTCATTTTTTAGCTCTCCACGGTTCTCTGGACATGGTGGTGGAGTTGCAACAATTTTTAGAAGCTGTTTTTTTTATTTTTTATAAATTTTTTATTGTTTTGACATTGTTTATCCAGTTTTGTTTGAATCTGAATGCTTTTCTCCATCACCTACTTTCACTCAGCATTCACATTTGTCTAGAGGTATTAATTCTAACACTGCAAATTTGTTTTCTAAACATTATTCTTTACATGTTACCAATGACATCCTTAACGAAACTGATACTGAAAGTTTGATTGAAGGATTTTATAAAGCTTGTTCTACATCTTTGGACACTGTTGCTCCGCTTAAGCATAAAAGGGTAAAGGGTGCTAGCCAGCCATGGTTAAATGAAACCACCCGCGCTCTTAGACAAGAGTGTCGGAAAGCAGAGCGAAAGTGGAAAAAAGATAAGCTACACGTTTCCTTTGATATCTTAAAGTTAAGTCTGTCTAATTATCAAATAGCAGTAAAACATGCTAAATCTTTTCTCTCAGTTAATTGCTGATAATGTGAATAGACCAAAAGCTCTGTTTGATATGATTGAGTTACAAATGACATGCTGCTTTCTCTGGATTCAAGTGCTTGTGTTGTGCTGATATTGTTGGACCTGAGCGCGGCATTTGACACCATTGCCCATAACATTCTTCTTGATCGACTTGAATGTATGGTAGGTATTCGAGGCACTGCATTAAAGTGGTTTGCCTTGTATCTCGAGAGCAGGACTTTTTCTGTAAATTTAGGAATTTTTTTCTAATCCTCTGCACCTGTCTTGTGTGGAGTGCCCCAGGGATCCATTTTGGGATCTTTACTGTTTTCCCTTTATATGCTTCTCCTGGTCCACATTTTTCAAAAAATACAGTATTTCATATCATTGTTACGCGGATGATTCTCAGTTTTATCTACCAGTAAGGCTTGATACTGCTGTTTCATTTGATGTGTTATTGAAATGTTTACATGATATTAAGACATGGATGTCTAATAATTTCCTGCAGTTGAATGAGGATAAAACAGGTTTTAATATTAGGTTGTCCTGCACACTCGTCTCCTGCTTCTCTTTTAACTAATGTACGCAAACAAATCAAAAACCTTGGCGTGATTTTTGACTCTTCTCTATTTTTTGATAAACAAATTAGTGCTGTTATTAGAGCAAGTTTTTTCCATTTGAGATCTATTGCAAAGTTGAAGCATTTTCTTTCAAGGAAGGATATGGAAGTTGTGATTCATGCACTTGTTACATCTCGATTGGATTATTGTAACTCTCTTTATTCTGGTCTTCCTCAATCTTCAGTGTCACGATTGCAAGCTGTTCAAAATGCTGCGGCAAGACTTTTGACTGGGTCAAAAAAGAGGGATCACATTTCTCCTGTCTTATCATCCCTTCATTGGCTTCCCGTTAAATT
>NW_015623077.1:79323-85047 GCF_001515625.1 Sinocyclocheilus rhinocerous | reverse complement strand
AAAATTCTTCTGTTTGTTTATAAGGCATTGTCTGGTTGTGCACCAAGTTATATCTCTGAACTTCTTGTGCCATATTGTCCTGCTAGGGCACTTACAGTATCTCACAGAAGTGAGTACACCCCTCACATTTTTGTAAATATTTTATTTCCAATCGACCCCCTGCTGGACTCCTTCAGCCGCTGTCAGTCCCTTCGAGACCCTGGTCCCACATTTCGCTCGATTTTGTTACAGCGCTCCCCCCACTCAGGGCAACACGGTGGTTCTGACCGTAGTGGACCGGTTCTCGAAGGCGGCCCATTTCATTCCTCTGCCTAAATTACCCTCTGCCAGAGAGACAACGACTGCTGTCATTGATCGCGTTTTTCGCATTCATGGCCTCTCTCCTCTTAGAGAGAGTTTTGTAAGCTGCTCGGGGCGAGTGTTGGTCTTTTCTCTGGTTTTCACCCTCCGAGCAACGGTCAGACAGAGAAGGCCAATCAAGATTTGGAGCGGGTGTTGTGATGTTTGGTCTCTCAGAACCTGTCCTCCTGGAGCCAGCAACTTTCATGGGTGGAGTATGCACACAACTCATTACCAGTATTAAGGGTGTTTTTTTAAATGACTAAAACACAGCTAAACATATTTTATCCTTGTGGTTCATAACTGGACTTTGAAGTGTATTAACTGTAATCTACAGCACAACAAAGTAGGGCATTGCAATAAACACAATTAAACATAACATAAAACATTACCATTTAGCCAACTTACCCATGGTAGAACCCCAAAAATCAAGAAAAACCACGTCGGACAGGCAAATCATGTGGTCTCGCAAATTCAGATGCTTCGCTTCTGAAACGCTTCTGGTGTGAGTTGGCGCCATGTGGAGGATGGAAGTAAACCTTGTTGGAGCCGTAATGCGTCGCAGACGTGTGAGGTGTTAATGAGGGACTATAAGGGCTTTGATAACTTTCAGCTTGAGAGTATTTTGGACATTTCCTAAAGAAGCAAAGAGTTAAGAATATTGAAGAGATTTTAGGGTGACCATATATGTCCCAGATGCGTCCTGGCCAGGATTTCTATATTGCCTAAAATATCTAGATTTTGGCTTTATTTGCATGTGCAGACTGATCGGTGTATGACATCAAAGTACCATACAGACAGTTCCTTATGCTTTCAAAACGCTCTCGAGGTACTTTTGATGTCAAACACTGATTGGTCTGAGCCGCGCCGCTTTAAGCTGAACACACCTAGTATGTACTCGTATTTGCATCGCTTTGACCGTAGATCCCACCTTCTCACACACCATGATTGGTCCATTATGTACAATGCCTGCATGTTATTGATCAAACTACTTTTCGATCATTACCTTCAGCAAGTATGAAAACAGGAAAACAAAGCCAAAACAAATCCTGGCAAGGATGTGTTCGGGAAAAATGGCACTTATGCTCACCCTAAGAGGTTTTGAGATTACAGGTTACATCTGTTTTAAGTTGTTTGTTGTGTATAGGATCTAGCATACTTGTTGGAATTGATGTCTGTTGATGTCCCGTCTGTTGTTTGTGTCAATAAACTGGTGTTAACTTGTTCTTGTTTCTGTTCACCCTAGACCTGATGGCGCTGAAAGAAGAGAGTCACGAGCTGAATAAAATGGAAGAGAAAGATCAGTATGAGAAATGTCATGATTTCATGGTTGGGGTGAAATCTTTTAGTTACTCAAAGACTCATAAAACAGAAACTAGAAACTTTGAAGTCCAGATGAAAGTTCACACAGGAGAGAGCCCTTTCACCTGCCAACACTGTGGGAAGGGTTTCTCACTAAAAAGAAATCTTAACATTCACATGAAAATCCATGCTGGAGAGAAGGCTTTCATATGCTCTCCGCGTGGAAAGAGATTTACACAGAAAAATACCCTTAATGCCCACATGAGAGTTCACACTGGAGAGAAGCCTTACACCTGCAAACTGTGTGTGAAGAGCTTCACGCGAAAAGAAAATCTTAAAATTCACATGAGAAAACACAACGGAGAGAAGCCTTACACCTGCAAACTGTGTGGGAAGAGCTTCACACGAAAAGAAACTCTTAAAATTCACATGAGAGTTCACACCGGAGAGAAGCCTTACACCTGCAAAATGTGTGGGAAAAGCTTCACGCAAAAAGAAAATCTTGAAATTCACATGAGAATTCACACCGGAGAGAAGCCTTTCACCTGCAAACTGTGTGAGAAAAGCTTCACACGAAAAGAAAATCTTAAAATTCACATGAGAGTTCACACTGGAGAGAAGCCATTCATATGCTGTCACTGTGGAAAGCGTTTTAATCAGAAAAAGTACCTTAATGCCCACATGACAATTCACACTGGAGAGAAGCCGTTTGTTTGTGATCAGTGTGAAAAGAGTTTCATATATAAAGCACACCTTGATCTTCACATGAGGATTCACTCAGGAGAGAACTGTTTTATATGTCACCAGTGTGGAAAGAGTTTCTCACAGAGAGCAAACTTTGAGAATCACATGAGAGTTCACACTGGAGAGAAGCCTTTCACCTGCCAAGAGTGTGGAAAGAGCTTCACGGTTAAAGGAAACCTTAAGATTCACATGAGAGTTCACACTGGAGAGAAGCCTTACAAGTGTGTTCAGTGTGAAAAGAGTTTCTCATATCACACAAACCTGAAACGGCATGAAACGAAAGCTCATTCTGGAAAGAAAATCCAAACCTTGCCACACTGATGAAAATGGCAATTTCAACAATCATCTGCGCATTCACTCTGAAGAAAGACAATTAAATTGTGATCAGTCTAATTAAAACATCACACAGATAAAAATGTAAAAGTTGTGTAAATGTGAGACCCTGATTGTGTTCTTTGTTAAAACCAATTTGGACAGGATTAGTTTTACATGGAGTGGTGGGATAGAGTAAATATAACCAGAGCTTCTAGATTTTAGTCCCATCTGAATGTGCCATCTCAGTAATCATTATGGATAATATCAGTAAATATTAAGGTGACTTTTACCTTCAGTAAAAAGGAAAATTACCTCAGGTAATGCTATTCGCGTGCGAATAGACTAGCTGTAAATATTGTGGAAATGTTACATCATTTCTTGTTTAATTCTGTCACATGGTTTTGGGTTATGTTTCATGTTTATATTTTCATATCTTTTATTTTGTATTTCTCGCTGTCATGCTTCCTATTTGTCATGTGCTTTCCCTTGCTCCTCGTGTTATTCTGCCATATGCACCCCTTGTGATTGGGTCATATCCTGATATGTTCTAGTCATGTGTTTTATGTTCTAATTGGTTCTTTGACTGATTGAGTTGACGTTTGTTACAGAAAGCTAGACCGTTAAAAATGAACCCAGCAGTGCAGCTCATGCAGCTCTCTTATACCCCTTTTCCACCAGCATGAACCGGGTGCTAGTTCAGAGCCAGTGCTATTGCTGGTTCGGAGTTGGTTCGACTGGCGAGCCTTCTACGAACCGGTGTACCTTTCCACTGGCTAGAGAGCCACCACAGAGCCAGGTCTTACGGCATCTGAATACGTCTCATTTCCCCTTAGCAACGGTAGCGCGGCAGCGCCAAACACAACGGGCTTGTTCAGGATGCATCGGCACCGGGCGGACCGATCGGCACGCGATACTGAAGCGCCGCGGGAATGATACAAAAGCATAAAGAGCCGTCTGTCTTCCATTTTGTTGGTCACGGTAACCCCGCCCCCAGACCCTGACACAAGCAGTTCTTACTTCTAGCCCAATGTTTTGGTGCTACTTACGAACCACTTTTCCTGGTTCGGAGCTGGTGCTTTGGGTGTCGAAAGACAAAGAACCGATTTGAAACTTGGCTCGAGCGCCGAACCAGCACCCAAACTGCATTGGTGGAAAAGGGGTATCAGAGAGATCGATCACTGGAGAGTTATGTGGAGGAGCTTTGCAGAATTTGCTGTCAGGTGGACCCTCAAGGTCCACTTTTTAGCAATGGACTTACTGACCACTGGAACTATTTAATGCCTGAGACCACTGTTGCATGGACTCTGGGCCATAAAAATGGGCTTTGCCCACTTACTAAGCAGTTCCTCATTTACTGTGGGAAATGCAGATGAGGTACCGCAATCCTGCAGTACCCACCATGCCAGAGCCTGTTAACGTCATGTCTGCCAAACCAGAGACTTCAGCCAGCAGAGCAGCCTCCGAGGCCTTGGCCCCAGCCCCCGCCCCGGCCTCTATGGCTGGAGCCCTATAATGCCCCTCAAAAAAATACTTGGGGAGAATTACGGGCATCTTGGCTAAAACGGGGTCATGAGGGCGCTCTGGAGGAGCGGGCTATGGAGGGCACTTTCGAGGAGCGGGCTCTGGAGGGCGCTTTCAAGGAGCAGGCTCTAGAGGCGCGGGCACAGGAGTGTACTCTGGAGGGGATTCAGGGACTGGAGCCCTCCTTGGGCTAAACACGGGGACAGGAGCCCTCACTGGGTTAAACTCGGGGGCAGGAGCCCTCACTGGGCCAAACTTGGGGGCAGGAGCCCTCTTCGGGCTGGATTCGGGGGCTGGAGCCCACACTGGAGTGAGCCCTGGGGCTGGAACAGACACTCGAAGCTTATCTTTTCTCCACCTCTTTCTCCTGGCAGAGGTTATGGGGACAATAGGCTCAGGAATGGGCTCCGAATCGAAAACTGGAACAGGTTCAGGAACCCTACTCATGGGGGATTCAAGGGCTGGAGCCCACACTGGGCCAAACTTGGGGGCAGGAGCCCTCTTCGGGCTGGATTCGGGGGCTGGAGCCCACACTGGAGTGAGCCCTGGGGCTGGAACAGACACTCGAAGCTTATCTTTTCTCCACCTCTTTCTCCTGGCAGAGGTTATGGGGACAATAGGCTCAGGAATGGGCTCCGAATCGAAAACTGGAACAGGTTCAGGAACCCTACTCATGGGAGCGGACTTGGGAAGTGCTTCCTGTACTGTAAACGGTGATCCACACAACCTCAGAATACCATCAATATATTCTTGAAAAGAACCTGGAGTAGCACCTGCTGGAACCTGTTGACACAGGCGATCATCTAGGCCGCACCAGAAAACGGTCTTTAGAGTGTCATCGTTCCAGGGCAGTTGATGTGAGAGCTCGAGGAACTCCTCTAAATAGTCCTCAATCGGGCAAAATTATTGTGTTGCTTTCAGAAAAAACAAGTCAAAATTAAGTGAGTTTTGGCTTGAAACAAGCAAAATAATTTTGCTTGTTCTAAGGAAAAACTCACTTAATTTCTGACTTGTTTTTTTCTGAAAACAAGACAATAATCTTTACTTCTAGAAAATACTTTTGATTTAAGAATTTTTAGATATTTTGGCTGGAAACAAGACAAAAAATCTAAGTAAGAAAAGCATTTTTTGCAGTGATTATTACAATATAATAGCAAAAAATGTTGGGCCAAATTGTGCAGCCCTACAAAGAAGTGTAACCCCTCTCGCCCGGGTCCTCACCGCCACACCTCATTCTTGCTCCGAGTGGGTCTCCGGTATGGGAGGCGGACGCACTAATGAGGAGGCTAAAGACTGCAGCCACTAGCGTCAGTCGCTAGTGCGTCTCTTGAGATCAGGGGAGTGAGGTTTACCTGCACAGCACCTACTCGCTGGCCTCCGTTACACTCACCCCCCCTAACCCTCACTCCCATCCGGGTCACGGCACCAATGTAACCCCTCTCCCCCGGGTCCGCTCCGCCACACCTCGTTCTCGCTCCGAGTGGGTCTCGAACCCGGGTCTCC
>NW_015623077.1:75526-78286 GCF_001515625.1 Sinocyclocheilus rhinocerous | reverse complement strand
CCTCACTCCCATCCGGGTCACGGCACCAATGTAACCCCTCTCTCCCGGGTCCTCACCGTCACACCTCGTTCTTGTTCTCGTTCCGAGTGGGTCTCGAACCCAGGTCTCCGGCATGGGAGACAGACGCACTAACAAGGAGGCTAAAGATTGCAGCCACTAGTGCGTCTCTTGAGATCAGGGGAGTGAGGTTTACCTGCACAGCACCTCCTCGCTGGCCTCCGTTACAGAAGCACAACAAACCTGGTGTTTGTTTGTTTTCCATATTGGTTTTAAAAATCATATTTTAACCAGAAAAATCACAGTTATTTTTTCCCCTCCCTAAATCATGCAGCTCTACTAATCCATTAACTCTCACTCTGACTTCATTATTCTAATCTTAAACTCCTGATGAAGCGTCTGAGATCTATGAGACACCGTTATAAAGATGGCGTTTATTAATGCTACATCGTTCTTAAGTTGTACCTTAACCTTACCTAAACCTTATCGTTAATACATGTTTCTCAAAACATTCTCAGTTAAGTATATCTTCTGTAAGTCATACTTTCGTATGGTTGGTCTGGACCACCCTTAGCTATACCTTATCACTTTTTGACAGTTCACAGTTCTTTACATCTCATTCTATACGAATATGAGGTTGCGGGTTCACAAACTCATTTCAAAATTATATAAAATATCCAGGGTTGGATTTAGTTTGCAATTTGGATTAGTTTTTTAAGATACCATGAGTCCTGATAAATGCAATTTAAGCTATTTCTGAAGTGCTTCTTGTTGGAAAGCACTCTTACCGCAATGTTTTTCTGTTGCACTCATGTAGGCCCAAGGTGTTATTTTTTAAAGCTTTTATTTGGTTCATCTTAAGTCAAACAGAAAGTAACAATAACGTAAATATAGTAATATGCTACAAATAATAGATATACACATATCTACATATAACATACAACAATACATTCATTCAGATGAAGAAAAAAGAGAAAAAACAGGCAATCATAGTTATACATTCAAAGAAAGAAAGAAAGAGAAATATTTTGTTTAATTAAGTTCTAGACCAATGGACTGTGTACCACCTTAAATTGAATGAGTGTGTTGTAACGGTGGTAGCTGCCCTAGCTTAAATAAACTCTCTAAGGAAAATATTCGGGCGCCAGTCAGGTTTTAACCCTGACAAAATTTAAATTAACGCAGGATAGCAAACTAAAACACCACCTGTTACAACATTAAATCACATAGAAAGTCAAAAAATAATACTGTTCAAAGGGAATATTTATTTCACTATTGTCCATGGCATGAGAAAAAAAATTAAAATACAAGTTTGAACAATAAGAAACAGAGTGTGTTGTAACGGTGGTAGCTGCCCTAGCTTAAATAAACTCTCTAAGGAAAATATTCGGGCGCCAGTCAGGTTTTAACCCTGACAAAATTTAAATTAACCCAGGATAGCAAACTAAAACACCACCTGTTACAACATTAAATCACATAGAAAGTCAAAAAATACTGTTCAAAGGGAATATTTATTTCACTATTGTCCATGGCATGAGAAAAAAAATAAAAATACAAGTTTGAACAATAAGAAACAAACAAAAACAAAAACCGAAAAGACAATAAGCAGAGGTGGGGGAAAAAAAACAACAGTTCAAATTAAGTTTCGGTTTGAGGTCCACGTAGGAATTGCGCCACACTAGTGTACGTTTCCAATAAAGCAGATTGACGTCCACAATCATTTATAAATTGTCCATAGAGGAAAAAGAGGGAGAAAAAAAGGAACATTAAATAAGTATTTGGTCACTTCATAATTATCAAACAACAATCACAAAGCAACAATAATAATTTAACACTCATAAAAACAATAAGCACACCGAATGTGAGAAAATGAATGTGGTGCGAGTGCGTGCAGGTGTAGTAGTGAGTGAAATGAGTATGTGTAATGGCGGCAGAGAGGTACTGACCAAGTTTGCAGTCGTGACGAAAATTGGAGAGTATAGCGGGATTTTCAGACACCAGGACAGGTGGATGAGCAGCCGATACTTGTCTTCAGAACAACTTTAAGTGCAGACGATCTGGCAGTGCCACGTTTAAAAGTAATTTGGAACTTCACAACGCACCAGACATCACTCACAAGAAAAGCAAACGTTTGAACAAACAGCCATCTTTCCACCTCGCAGGGTTCTCCAAACAATCACTCCCACACTACTGCAAACTTTTACAGATGACGCAATTACTCTCAGGTATGACTCACTTCCTTATATCCTCTTTCCTTCCGCTGATAATTGAAATGCTCCACCCCAAACACGCAAAGTGAAAACGAAAGTAAACCAAAATATGTTGTGGCACAACATTTTCACTGCCACAGTGTATCTAGCATTTATAGAAGATGAGTGTATATGGGCAAGAATAAGATCCCAGATATTTTCCTCAAACGTCATATTCAATTCCTCTGCCCAGAGCGCCTTCAATGGACGCATTGAGGGGGACTGTTTTGTGTTAATTATAGTATAGATTTTAGAAATAACCCCTTTCAAAGATGTATACAGGCCTAATATATCAAGTATATTTTTAGTGGGCAAAAGGGGAAAGTTAGAAAACTGCTTACGAATAAAATCCCGTATCTGAAAGTATCTAAATAAATGGGAGTTGGGTAAGTCAAATTTTTCTCTAAGTTGTGTAAAGGATGCAAAATTGTTGTCAATGTATAGCTCACCAACTGTAGCTAAGCCATGTTCCCTCCAGGTGTTGAAAGCCCTATCCATCAAAGAGGGTG
Source organism: Sinocyclocheilus rhinocerous (assembly GCF_001515625.1). Taxonomy (NCBI): domain Eukaryota; kingdom Metazoa; phylum Chordata; class Actinopteri; order Cypriniformes; family Cyprinidae; genus Sinocyclocheilus; species Sinocyclocheilus rhinocerous. The sequence continues at coordinate 75,531 of NW_015623077.1, read as the reverse complement.
GAAAT
>NW_015623077.1:71974-75418 GCF_001515625.1 Sinocyclocheilus rhinocerous | reverse complement strand
AAATACAAGTTTGAACAATAAGAAACAAACAAACAAAAACAAAAAACCCGAAAAGACAATAAGCAGAGGGGGAAAAAACACCAGTTCAAATTAAGTTTCGGTTTGAGGTCCACGTAGGAATTGCGTCACACTAGTGTACGTTTCCAATAAAGCAGATTGACGTCCACAATCATTTATAAATTGTCCATAGAGGAAAAAGAAGAGAGAGAAAAAAGGAACATTAAGCATTTGGTCATTTCATAATTATCAAACAACAATCACAAAGCAACAATAATAATTTAACACTCATAAAAACAATAAGCACACCGAATGTGCTGGACGCATTGAGGGGGACTGTTTTGTGTTAATTATAGTATAGATTTTAGAAATAACCCCTTTCAAAGATGTATACAGGCCTACTATATCATATAAATGGGAGCTGGGTAAGTCACATTTTTCTCTAATTTGTGTAAAGGATGCAAAATTGTTGTCAATGTATAGCTCACCAACTGTAGCTAAGCCATGTTCCCTCCGAGTGTTAAAAGCCCTATCCATCAAAGAGGGTGGAAATTAAATATTGCAAAAAAAAACTGGTGCCATAGTACAAGGGTCTTTAACGTCTAACGCTAAACGAAATTGAGACCAAATCCTTAATGAATCCTTAACAACTGGATTTTTTAAATTAAAGTAGGTGGAAATGAAATATTGCAAAAAAACGGCGCCATAGTACAAGGGTCTAAGGTCTAACGCTAAACGGAATTGAGACCAAATCCTTAATGAATGCTTAACAACTAGTTTTTTTTTAATTAAAGTAGTATACTTAAAGGGAACTGGTACACTTAGTAAGGATGTTAAAGTTGCTGGAGTACAAGAGGCAGCTTCCATCAGTACCCACTGAGACTTCATTCATTGTAAATCCTGCTGCACCCAATAGAACAGATTCCTAATGTTCGCTGCCCAATGATAGGTTTGAAAATTTGGCAGAGCCAGGCCCTCCAAACACTTTGGTTTCATAAGGTGACCTTGATTCATTAGTTTTGACTTATTCCATATGAAAGAAGAAATATTTCGCTGCAAAACTGTAAAAAACAGATTTTGGAATAAATATAGGAAGGCACTGGAAAAAATAAAAAAAATTTAGGAAGGACATTCATTTTGATAACATTCACCCTTCCTATCAAAGATAAAGGGAGACATTTCCAGGACACGAAGAGAGACTTGACATGGTTATGGAGAGGACTAATGTTAGCACTGAACAGGTCAGAGTATTTACGGGTCACCTGAATCCCCAGGTACTTAAAACGATTTCTGACAACCTTGAACTGAAAGTCTGAATATGACATTTGAAGGGAAGATGAGTTCAATGGGAACAATTCCCTTTTACAGAAATTTAGTTTGTATCCTGAGAAACTACTAAAAGTATCTAAAATAGAAAGAATTTGAGAAATTGAAGTAAGAGGGTTAGATAAATAAGAAGGTCATCTGCATATAAAGAAACCTTATGCACTGTACCTGCATGGGTGATACCACAAACCTGTGCACTGGAACGTAGGGCAATTGCAAGAGGTTCAATAGCTATGGCAAATAACAATAGGGAAAGGGGACAACCCTGTCTTGTGCCCCGATGTAGTTTGAAATACTCTGAAAAGACATTATTAGTGCGTACAGAAGCTTTATGGGCCGCATATAAAATTTTAATCCAAGATATAAATATGGGGCCAAATCCAAATTTTCCTAAGACCTGTAAGAGATAGTTCCATTCAACACGATCAAACGCCTTTTCCACGTCAAGTGATAGTATCACCTCTGGATCATCTGAATGGGAAGAATACAATATATTAAAAAGGCGTCTGATGTTAGAAAAATAATATCTATCCCGAATAAAGCCAGTTTGATCAGGTGAAATTATTTGACCCACAGAATTTTCTAAACGGATAGATAAACGTTTGGCTAAGATGTTATAGTCACAATTTAGTAGAGAGATAGGACGATATGAACCACATGCTAATGGATTCTTTTCTTTCTTTAGGAGCAGCGAAATCATCGCTTGATAGAGGCTTGCAGGCAAACAACCATTTTGAAGACTTTCTGAAAAAAACTAAAGTAAAATTGGGCTTAGCAAATTAGAAAAGACTTTGTAAAATTCAGACGGAACAAGGTGTTATTTTTTATTTACTTTTATTTTTCTTTCTTCTGTTAAAAGCTGGTAAATTATTAAGCAGTGTCCCGTGTAGGTTTTCTTTCCTTGTATTTTATGTGGTGACCACTGGGAGGTGCTCTGGGAATATATTTTTCTTTCTTGGTTTTCTTCCCTGACGAGAAGTATGTTGCAAAACGAAAGTAAAAGTTTCACGCAAGTTTGTTGCGTTCTAACAGGAAAGAGTTCCGTGTCTTTATTTAAAATCAACACTTCTTTTATAAAGAACACCGCTTTCTCACATAACGCAGTGAAGCAGCCTGTGCACAGAATGAATAATCGATTCTCATTGATATCAACCAGTTCAGCACCACCGCCGTGGACAGCACCTGGTAACGTTGCACGTAAGAAGGTATATCTTAAGCAACGTCCTAAGGTATATTTCGGGGTATGGAAAGTATTATGTTCATATATATATAGAATTATACAAAAATGTTCAAATGTATCCCTGATATACTGTCCGTATCTCTGCATCTTCCCCTTTAATTTTCTGAATGCAGTGTTGATCTTAAGTTCCTGTTTTGTCACTAATGCGGTTAAATTAATTTTATTGTTTGAAAGTTTTATCCCTGTCCTCCTTTTCTTCACTGTCTCTGCATGGGAGAGAAACAGAAACAACAAAGGGCAAATTCACATCATAAAGACTGTTATCTTTTATCAGAGATTAAATGAAGAGTCGAACAGTCAGCTGATGCCTGTCTTTTTATTCCATCAAAAACAACGCAGACAACACCAGCTACACTTAGTCCTTAGTTATTAACACTTAGGAGCTTTTATGAATAACTCTTATTCTTAAGTCCAGGAATAAGAGTAAAATGATGTCATTCTGTCAGTTCTGACACATTCAAAACGAAATAATTTACTCTGAGTTGCTTTAAGGGCTTTTTCATAAAGGTACCTAAGTGTTAAGACGAGGTCTCAGCTTCGAAAATTAAATAAAATGTTTTTCTTTTTTCATTGGTCCTCTTGTTTGTGTATGTGTTCATGATTTCTTTGTTTGACGGCCTGTCAATATTTCATATTTCATTTCGTGTGGCAGACAGTCAAAATCAATTGCTTTAAACCCACCATCAACACAATCCTTTTGTAACAGATCAGCCAGGCTCCATCACCACCCAATCACAACGATCCCTCTCACCTGAGTTCTGAGCACCAGCACCTGTCACTAATCAAGCACCTCATTAACCAGCCTGCATAAAAGCACACACCTCAGACACCCTCACTGTCCGGTCTCGTATACACGTAGAGGACTCAATGACTTTGCTACT
>NW_015623077.1:67263-71352 GCF_001515625.1 Sinocyclocheilus rhinocerous | reverse complement strand
TGAGGTGTGTGCTCCTCCTGCCTACATTCCAGCTCCTGTAAAGCCAAAGACTCGGATTCCCCCACTCATCATATCCTTCGAACTATTCATTCACCATCACCTCCTCTGGACCCTACCCCAGTACTCTCTGTGACCAAATAAACCTGTTTTATATATGCCTGTTGTGTCAGACCTCTTCCGTTACACCTTTTCAGTCACCATTCTTTAATATAATGCACTTTAACAGAAAGTTCACGCTTGATTTCATTTATTTCCCTTATATTCTGTGGAGAAACTGAGATGGAATCGGATGGGTATATCATAATAAAATTATTTAATCAATTACACAGTAGATCTCTCTGCAACCACAAACTTAATATTTAACTTTACATTATAAATGCTTTAAATTAAACTGTAACATGGAGATCAAGATACTTGATTTTATTCATGATTGAGAATATCACAACTGCTCTGTAGTCGTATTATAATTGTGATCACTTCACACTTGCTTACATTTAGAGCCAGAAGCTTTAGTAAAAATCTATTATCCTTTGAAACAATCCTTTATCTTATCATTTAAATGTGGTTTCTGTGTGTGAATTTCTATTATTTTTAGCTTGTGAACGGGACTTTTATTTTGGGTTTTGACCTGGGAAACAGCGCAGAGTGTGGGGCATCTGTGACGCATTTTCCAAGCGCCGGAAATGGATTGGGAGAAAGTTGTTCCAGGAATGTCATCAGGAATCTGCAGTTGGCAAGAGTTATATGGTCAAAACTTCTAAATTAAAAAATCGCGGAAATTTAATCGATGATCTTGGAAGAAAAGCATGTTTATCAACTGGAGGTCGTAAAAGGGGAAAAATAATAAGAATGGGAAAGTCAAATGAAAAGAAGAAAGCGGTGGTGGGTAAGCACAGCTGTGTTGTGAATGGACCAGAGTGGGGAGATTCTGATATAGTGGATCGTGATGATCGTATGGAAACTAGTCAAGGAAGCGGAAGAATGAGGGAGAAAAGAGAAAATACTTTTGAAGGGATTAGAGCAAAGAAAACCAGGCGTAGTCGAAGTTTTGAAATAGGAGTAGAAGAGAGTGACCATGAAGGTTTGAAATTTAAAATGATATTGAGATTCGGCGAGGAGAAGGGAATATCATCAATGAGTTCAGTGAAATTGACAACTATTTTGCGAAACCAGATTGGCGACATACATATGGCAAAGGTTTTAAGAGATGGAAATCTACTGATTGTAGAAATGAAGAGCAGAGGGAGAGGGCTGGCAGAATTAAGGAAATAGGACAATTTAAAGTAATAAATACAAGTCGTGTGGAAAGGGAAAATAAGTGGAGTAAAGGAGTGATTTGGGGAGTTCTGGTAGGAGGCTCAATGGAGGAAATTAAATCAAACCTAAAAGGAGGAATTCTGAAAGGTGCTCGGCGGATACAAATAACTCGAGAGGGAGTGAGGAAAGACAGTGAGTATGTTGTACTTGATTTTGAAGAGGAATTGCTACCCAAAAAAGTGACGTTAGGATTTTTGAGCTATAACGTTAGAGAATATATTCCAAAGCCAATGAGGTGCTACAACTGCCAAAGATTTGGACATACAGCCAAGGTATGTAAAGGCAGAAGGAGATGTGCCAGGTGTGGAGAAGATCATGAATATGGGCAATGTAATCATGAACAGCCAAAATGTTGTAACTGTGAGGGGAATCACAGTGTGGCTTATGGGGGGTGTGAAGTGATGAAAAAGGAAAGGGAAATACAACAGGTAAGAACTCAGAATAAGATCACATATGCAGAAGCTGTGATGATGGTGAATCCAAGAGAAGGAAAAAATGAAAGAAACAGAGTGGAGAATCAAATCTCAAAAGAAGTAGAACAGGTAAATATAGAAAAAGTATCGGTTGACTTAAAGAAACTAGTTATTTTCATTGCAGGGGTAGTTAATGCCACAATGGAGATTAAATCTAAAACAGAAAGAATACAAATAATTGTGAAGGCAGCAGTACATCATCTAAATATCAGTGGGCTGACATGGGAGGAAGTAAGAAAGTACCTCAGTGCTCAGGCTAGCCAGGATCAAGCATGGGTTGGATAATACTAATAATGATCCTCTTGATGCAATGGAATGCTAGACGTTTGTTGGCCAATGGACAAGAATTAAAAATATATATAGAAGAGCTTTCTAGCAAACCCAGTGTTATTTGTGTTCAGGAGACATGGTTGAGACCAAATTTAGATTTTAGACTAGGTGGATATGATTGTGTTAGGTGTGATAGGAGGGAAGGAGTAGGGGGTGGGTGTGTTACATTTATTAGAGAAGATATTGCATTTAGAGAGATAGGAATAGGAAATGAGCATGAATACATAGTCATAGAGATCTTGATGAAGGAAGGAGAGCTCATAATTATTAATTATTATAATCCTTGTAAGAAATTAGATCTGAATGGGTTAATGCAAATTGAAGGAATGGATGGAAATAAGAGAGTGATATGTGGGGATTTTAACGCGCACAGTACATTATGGGGAGGAACAAAAACGGATGTAAATGGAGGGGTGATTGAACAACTGTTAGAGGAAAAGGACTTGGTTTGTTTAAATGATGGGAGAAGGACCAGACTGGATGTACACACAGGGAATATGTCAGTATTGGATTGAACTTTGGTGTCAAATAATTTAGCAGGGATATGTGAGTGGGATGTAATTTATGAAACATCAGTGGGGAGTGATCATTATCCAGTTTTTTTGTAGAATATTAATACAGGAAAATAAACAACGAGAGGAAAGAATAGGGAAGTGGATATTTAACCGTGCTAATTGGGAAAAGTTTATTTTTGACAAAATAGATTTAAGTGAAGATATTGAGGAGATTGATAAAAAATTTAAAACAGTATTGCTTGAAGCTGCTAATGAGTTAGTTCCTAAAAGTAATGGACAAATGAAGAGGAAGGTGGTTCCTTGGTGGACAGATGAATGCAGTGCAGTTGTTAAAGAAAGAAAGAAAGCTTTAAGAATATTAAGATAATTTTCAAAACTTAATTAAATATAAGCAAATGCAAGCAAAGGTTAGGAAAATTATACGAAATGCAAAAAGACAAAGCTGGCAGAAGTTTTGTAATAAAATAGGTAGATCAACACCTGTGGGAGAGGTATGGGGCATGATTAAAATCATGAGAGGAATCAGAAGAGAATGGAAATATCCTGTTAAGAAGGTGGGGGAAAAGGCAGCAGCATCTGATGAAGAAAAGGCAGAAATGATAGCAAAGGAACTAATTGAAATTCATAGCTCAAATAATCTAACTGAGGAGGGAAAGAGAGGAAGGGAATTAACAAAATCAGTTTATTCTGGAAGGCTCGAGAGGCGGAAGGAAACTAACAACACAATGGATGCTCCGTTCACTATGGAAGAAATGAAGAGGGCAATAGCAAGAGCAGGAATAATATCTCCTGGGAAGGATGAAATCTGCTACATAATGTTAAAACACTTGGGTGTTTTGGCATCTATAAAACTGTTAGGCTTTTATAATGAAGTTTGGGAAAAAGGAAAGTTACCTACTGGATGGAAAGAATCAGTAATTATTCCTATTAGGAAGCCAGGAAAGGACCCATCAAATCCAAAGAATTATCGGCCAATAGCATTGACCTCACATATAGGAAAGATAATGGAAATAATGATTACAGAAAGAATAGCATTTTATTTGGAAAGTAGAGGAATTCTATCACCTCATCAGAGTGGTTTCAGGAGAGGGAGAGGAACTATGGACCCCATTATATGTTTGGAAACAGATGTTAAGAAAGCTCAGGCTAATAAGGATTCAGTGATGGCAGTTTTCTTTGATGTCGAAAAAGCATATGACATGGTTTGGAAAGAGGGCTTAATGATCAAACTTAATATGATGGGAATAACAGGTAGAAGTTATAATTGGATTAAAGATTTTTTGTTTGAGAGATTTATTCAAGTCAGAATTGGGAAAGTCTTATCTGGAAGATATATGGTAGAAAATGGTACCCCCCAGGGCAGCATCAATAGTCCAATACTCTTTTCAATTATGATAAATGATGTATTTTCTCAAGTTCAAGGAGACATTGGGCGATCATTGTTTGCTGATGAC
>NW_015623077.1:50481-63398 GCF_001515625.1 Sinocyclocheilus rhinocerous | reverse complement strand
GTGTGTGTGTGTGTGTGAGGGGAACAGGGTCCCATCACAGGAGAGTGAACTGCCTGTCAGAAATCATAGCACGTCAGCTGTCTTAACCGCGGCTTGTGTACTGCATCATCTCTGTGTCTGTCACGCGACTCTGTTGCCTTTTCGGGCTTGAACTGATGGTAAAACTAAGGACATTATTAACTTTCTTGATATTTACTTTGAAAGCTGAAGCGATTATGGTAAGGGGCGTTACATTTCCGACGCGTGCTTGTGGTGTTCGGCCAATCACAATGCACTGGGTCAGCTGGCCAATCAGAGCAGACTGCGCTTGTCAAAGGAGGGGGCTTTGTTGAAAACGACGTGTTTGAGAGAGGCGGGGCATAGAGGATCCTACAATAATGTTCAGTATTTGAAAAATAATGTGTTTTTTGAACATTAAAGCACGTCAACATATTCTGTTACACCAAATACACAAAATAATTATCTTTAAAATAGCATCATATGACCCCTTTAAAATACCTTGAGGTGGGGAATAACACACAAAGTTATATTCACTCAGCATTACTTGATCTAATTCACAAATATCTCAATTACAATTTAGTAGAAATTAATTGTATTCAGTTGTGTTTTAGGTACTAAAACAGTCCAATGCTTTATAGTCGATCACATTTTTATATTGAAATAATGAAGATTTCTGTGCCACCCCAGACTGGTTGCTGGCCCCTCCCTGGCCACACCTATAAAAACATCCTGGCTCCGCCACTGCTCTGAACGTGCTCGTTGTGAGTGTTATCCAATGAGAAGCTCCATTGGGGGTAGTGGCCAGAGCTTCACTCAGGTAGGAGAGTTGGTAGCTGGAGACGACGACCGGCAGTTGGCAAGAGTTATATGGTCAAAACTTCTAAATTAAAAAATCGCGGAAATTTAATCGATGATCTTGGAAGAAAAGCATGTTTATCAACTGGAGGTCGGAAAAGGGGAAAAATAATAAGAATGGGAAAGTCAAATGAAAAAAAGAAAGCGGTGGCGGGTAAGCACAGCTGTGTTGTGAATGGACCAGAGTGGGGAGATTCTGATATAGTGGATAGTGATGATGGTATGGAAACTAGTCAAGGAAGCGGAAGAATGAGGGAGAAAAGAGAAAATACTTTTGAAGGGATTAGAGCAAAGAAAACCAGGCATAGTCGAAGTTTTGAAAGAGGAGTAGAAGAGAGTGACCATGAAAGTTTGAAATTTAAAATGATATTGAGATTCGGCGAGGAGAAGGGAATATCATCAATGAGTTCAGTGAAATTGACAACTATTTTGCGAAACCAGATTGGCGACATACATATGGCAAAGGTTTTAAGAGATGGAAATCTACTGATTGTTTGTAGAAATGAAGAGCAGAGGGAGAGGGCTGGCAGAATTAAGGAAATAGGACAATTTAAAGTAATAAATACAAGTCGTGTGGAAAGGGAAAATAAGTGGAGTAAAGGAGTGATTTGGGGAGTTCTGGTAGGAGGCTCAATGGAGGAAATTAAATCAAACCTAAAAGGAGGAATTCTGAAAGGTGCTCGGCGGATACAAATAACTCGAGAGGGAGTGAGGAAAGACAGTGAGTATGTTGTACTTGATTTTGAAGAGGAATTGCTACCCAAAAAAGTGACGTTAGGATTTTTGAGCTATAACGTTAGAGAATATATTCCAAAGCCAATGAGGTGCTACAACTGCCAAAGATTTGGACATACAGCCAAGGTATGTAAAGGCAGAAGGAGATGTGCCAGGTGTGGAGAAGATCATGAATATGGGCAATGTAATCATGAACAGCCAAAATGTTGTAACTGTGAGGGGAATCACAGTGTGGGGTGTGAAGGGTGTGAAGTGATGAAAAAGGAAAGGGAAATACAACAGGTAAGAACTCAGAATAAGATCAAAGCTGTGATAGCTGTGATGATGGTGAATCCAAGAGAAGGAAAAAAATGAAAGAAACAGAGTGGGGAATCAAATCTCAAAAGAAGTAGAACAGGTAAATATAGAAAAAGTATCGGTTGACTTAAAGAAACTAGTTATTTTCATTGCAGGGGTAGTTAATGCCACAATGGAGATTAAATCTAAAACAGAAAGAATACAAATAATTGTGAAGGCAGCAGTACATCATCTAAATATCAGTGGGCTGACATGGGAGGAAGTAAGAAATTACCTCAGTGCTCAGGCAAGTCAGGATCAAGCATGGGTTGGATAATAGTAATAATGATCCTCTTGATGCAATGGAATGCTAGAAGTTTGTTGGCCAATGGACAAGAATTTAAAAAATATATAGAAGAGCTTTCTAGCAAACCCAGTGTTATTTGTGTTCAGGAGACATGGTTTAGACCAAATTTAGATTTTAGACTAGGTGGATATGATTGTGTTAGGTGTGATAGGAGGGAAGGAGTAGGGGGTGGGTGTGTTACATTTATTAGAGAAGATGTTGCATTTAGAGAGATAGGAATAGGAAATGAGCATGAATACTTAGTCATAGAGATCTTGATGAAGGAAGGAGAGCTCATAATTATTAATTATTATAATCCTTGTAAGAAATTAGATCTGAATGGGTTAATGCAAATCGAAGGAATGGATGGAAATAAGAGAGTGATATGTGGGGATTTTAATGCACACAGTACATTATGGGGAGGAACAAAAACGGATGTAAATGGAGGGGTGATTGAACAACTGTTAGAGGAAAAGGACTTGGTTTGTTTAAATGATGGGAGAAGGACCAGACTGGATGTACACACAGGGAATATGTCAGTATTGGATTGAACTTTGGTGTCAAATAATTTAGCAGGGATATGTGAGTGGGATGTAATTTATGAAACATCAGTGGGGAGTGATCATTATCCAGTTTTTTTGTAGAATATTAATACAGGAAAATAAACAACGAGAGAAAAGAATAGGGAAGTGGATATTTAACCGTGCTAATTGGGAAAAGTTTAGTTTTATTTGTGAGAGTGAATTAGACAAAATAGATTTAAGTGAAGATATTGAGGAGATTGATAAAAAATTGAAAACAGTATAGCTTGAAGCTGCTAATAAATCAGTTCCTAAAAGTAATGGACAAATGAAGAGGAAGGTGGTTCCTTGGTGGACAGATGAATGCAGTGCAGAAGTTAAAGAAAGAAATAAAGCTTTAAGAATATTAAGAAGAACTCATAATGTTCAAAACTTAATTAAATATAAGCAAATGCAAGCAAAGGTTAGGAAAATAGTACGAAATGCAAAAAGACAAAGCTGGCAGAAGTTTTGTAATACAATAGGTAGATCAACACCTGTGGGAGAGGTATGGGGCATGATTAAAAGCATGAGAGGAATCAGAAGAGAATGGAAATATCCTGTTATGAAGGCAGCAGCATCTGATGAAGAAAAGGCAGAAATGATAGCAAAAGCACTAATTGAAATCCATAGCTCAAAGAATCTAACTGAGGAGGGAAAGAGAGGAAGGGAATGAACAAAATCAGTTTATTCTGGAGAGCTCGAGAGGCAGAAGGAAACTAACAACACAATGGATGCTCCGTTAACTATAGAAGAAATGAAGAGGGCAAGAGCAAGAGCAGGAATAACATCTCCTGGGAAGGATGAAATCTGCTACATAATGTTAAAACATTTGGGAGTTTTGGCATCTATAAAACGGTTAGGCTTTTATAATGAAGTTTGGGAAAAAGGAAAGTTACCTACTGGATGGAAAGAGTCCTGTTAGGAAGCCAGGAAAGGACCCAGCAAATCCAAAGAACTATCGGCCAATAGCATTGACCTCACATATAGGAAAGATAATGGAAAGAATGATTACAGAGAGAATAGCATTTTATTTGGAAAGTAGAGGAATTCTATCACCTCATCAGAGTGGTATCAGGAGACTATGGACCCCATTATATGTTTGGAAACAGATGTTAAGAAAGCTCAGGTTAATAATGATTCAGTGATGGCAGTTTTCTTTGATGTCGAAAAAGCATATGACATTGTTTGGAAAAAGCAAAAGCAGTAATTAAAGCATATACCACTAAGGAGTGGCAACATAAATGGGATACAGGAAATACAGGACGTCAACTTTATGAAATACAGCGAGAAGTAGGAGTCGTGAGAATAACTAAAAGAAGCACCAAAGAGGAAAATATTCTAACAAGATTAAGGGTTGGGCATACTATGCTGAATAAAACCTTAAAAATAATAAATAAACATCCAACAGGATTATGTGAGCACTGTGGAATGGAGGAATCAGTAGAACATGTTATTTGTGTTTGTCAAAAGTATACTAATGAACGAGAAACACTGAAGAATGAACTTAGAAAGATGGGAGTGGATAACCTAAAGCTTAAAAATATATTTACTTATGGACTAGAAAGCTTATTTTTGTATCTTAAGAGAACAGAGCTGATTAAGAGAATTTAGAGGGAAAATTCTTATTGAGGTAAAGAATGTTTTTTATTTTTATTTATTTATGTTTTTGGCTTTTCTTTTTTTTTGTCCTCTTATTATGAAAGGGTAAACTCTGGTTCACACTCCAATACAGTAGGTGGCGATAATGCACCTTAACATTGGTGCTACCCGCCATAAAACCGAAGAAGAAGACTTTTATTTTGGTGTAGCAATGTGATGTCATAAGCCTGCGCCACGCTTTTGCATCTGTGATTCTGCTGAAGAAAGGTTTGTTTTTTAATCTTTTAAAGAGTTTAAATCAATACAACCCATTATAGAGAACTTTGAAATGAATGAAATGTTTTAGTGTAATGTTATAATATATCTAATAACATTAAAGAACAGTTGTTTATGAGTAAAGCATGAGTAACAAAAGACGAATCTCATTTCATCATAAACAAGTAATGCTAGAGAACAGAACTTTTTAAAAACCAGTTGAGATTCAATTGAATCAAATGCTTGTGAAAATGATTCACTGTTTGTAAGCGCTGGAATCACAGCTCGTTGACGACACCTGAGGCCCGTTGCACAAAGCTGGGTTTGGGTTTTAGCCAGGTAAGTGTGCGCTTAGTTTGAGCAGAGTTGGGTTGGTTTACTCACCAGTCAACTGAGTAAAGTGACATGAATCTGACGCATCACAGTTAACCCTTTAGAGTTTGTAGCGATGGCTTGAACATTTTTGGAAAACCCCATGGAGATCTGAGTGCAGATAATAAGAAGGGCACTTCGTTGGGAAAGAACATTTAGGGACCAGCATAATAACCTAGCTTTTTCAGATGAGCTTAGTATGAAAAGTATATATTTTTGGCAGATGGTCTAGTTTATCAATACCGGCTTCTCAAGCCACACATTAAAATGATGACACACTGAAGCCACGTGCTTAATGTACCGCAAATTTTATGTATTGTTTTGCAGTTTTTTTGCATGCAGTGGGTGATGCTGAAAACATAAGCAAGCGTACTGCCTGCAGAGCAATATGGAAAGTCCGATTAATTTTGGCCAGTTTAGGACAGTTCGGCTCATTGAACCGGTTCAAAGACCCGATTCATTCGTTCACGCAATAATATCTCTACCCTGTTGATACCCTGGTTAGGTATGTTTTGAAGCATGGCAGTGTGGTTTGAGATGGTTTAAGCTGTTCCTGAGTTGGTTACAAGCTGGTCATGAGTAGGAGCTAGTTGCTTAAACCAGTCGAATATTATACATTCTATTTCAAAACAGATTCAATATTTCGGAAATGAACTCTGGAAGGCGCATTATTTAATTTTTTGAGGAAAAAGGATGGGAGAAGAAATGAGAAGAAAGTAATGGATAAAGGCTGCTATCTATATTTATTGGTTTATATACATTTTGGCTTAAAAACTAAATATGTATTCAGAATTTTACATCAAATCAGCAGGGAATACACACTGAAGTCCATGTAAACCTGGAATAATTAATGAATGAGTTAACAGTGTTGGGGAAGCTACTCTGAAACTGTAGCTTGATCAGCTACAAGCTACTCGTAAATTAAAGTAGTTAAGTTACAGTCAAGCTACCCTTCTGAAAAAGTAGCTAGCTACATTGAAACTACTTTCTTACACATACTGTAATGCAATCATGATTTCAAAGAGTAGAGTGAATTCAGGTTGATTGGGACACTTTTCCAAGCCATTTCAATGACAAAAAGTGTCCCAATCATTTGATTTTGTAAACTATCTGATACACACAATAAATAGGCTACTGTATAGTTATATAGTTATATTATCTTAAACTGACTGTCAAAGTGCAGAATTGCTACTAACATAACATCAATGCAAGAAGAAAACGTATGCAATTTAAACTGGATACGGAGGAGTCGTAAAATAAGCAGGTTAAACTCGCAGCTCGTGCGGTATTTACTGACTGTGAATGGAGACGTCAATCATCAGCTGCGCTTTGCGTGAATCCCGCAACAACCATTCTTTGCCAAATGATAAGCACACTACTATATCGCAATTTTATTTTCTGTTCGATTAGGGTTCATTACAAAACTGTGGGGCACAGATTATATTATGACCGTTTATCATTGTAAAATAGATATCTGATCTAGAGTGCAATAAAGAAAAAAAAATTATCAGTTTAAAAAGGCTATTATTCACCTCCTGTATGTGCTTTATGTCTTCGACGTAGACCGCATTTTAATCTTTGTTTTGCGTAAATTACAGTCATTACAATCATGTGAAATATCCACACCTGTACATCCTTTGCAATATCATCAGACGATCTCTTGTCGGTGGAAAGACTGTAAAGCCGCGCGATGCGTGAGATCACAACAGATGGCGGTAATGAACCAATTTAGTTTGTGATCTCGTCAGAAGAAGACGCTGGCTCGTGACTCGTCAGAACAGAATGTAGCGTTTGGTCACGCTACATCGCTACTTGCTGGAAGAAGTAGTTAGCTACAGGAAAAGCTACACTGTTTTAAAAGTAGCGTCGCTACTTGTAGCTAGCTACTCCCCAACACTGTGAATAAATACATGTTTTAACTTATAGGCGTCACGGAATGGTTGCCAATAAGAGCTCACGAAGACAAATTAACAAAGAGGACAATCTTTTAATCCAAAATACTCAATACTGAGAAACAGGTAGCACTCTCACACAATGTTAGACAGGACACTGACCTCAGGAAACATGGGACTAAATACTAAACCAAATGAGGCTAATTAATGAACAACAGGTGAACTGAATACAAAAATCACACAAGCACTGGGAACCTAGGTCAAGCAAGGCGCTAAAAACAAAAATCAAACAATAAATAGATGGAACATACATTTTACAATATGCTACAAAGGAATGATTTAATAAATAGTGATCAACAAATTTTTAATTCATGGACACTATATTTTTCTGTATGTTACATGCAGGACTCTGTGTTTATTGTACTAGAATAGAACAGAGAACGAATATGTGTGACCTGTTGAAATACATCAGTGAATTGGCCTATTAAATGTAATTTGCAATGTAGTATATTTCAAATACTTTGGATACAGTATATAATTCAGCGTAATTCACCTTTTCTATCAGTGTGTGTGTGTCTGAAATAATCTAAATACTGTAAGCACATTTAATGCACTGCCTTCGCTGTAATATTTCACTGTAACAGAACATGTAACCATGGTTCCCTGAGAATAGGGAACTCCACGCTGGATTCAGCACTTCAGTATCTGCTTGAGTTCTATGGCAGCTCTGTAATTTGTTGATTGTCTGGTCAGTTCTGGGCCAATGAGGGACAGAAGTTCATCCTTCTGCTCTACACTGATGATGCCGTTGGCTGTCCAGCCTCAGTTCAGCCACAAGATGATGAAAATGAACTTGTTGTCTCCTTCGTTGGTTGAGCGGATGCACCCAATACCATCTGCTTCTCCCTCTGCCCCTCTGTAGACTTTTCAGTAGGAGAACAAATGCCAGTGTTCTCCTCCTGCTCACAGGAACTGAATTTGGAATATAGATACAAGATAATTAAGGGTGTTTTTTTTAATGACTAAAACACAGCTAAACATATTTTATCCTTGTGGTTCATAACTGGACTTTGAAGTGTATTAACTGTAATCTACAGCACAACAAAGTAGGGCATTGCAATAAACACAACAATAAACACAATTAAACATAACATAAAACATTACCATTTAGCCAACTTACCCATGGTAGAACCCCAAAAATCAAGAAAAACCACGTCGGACAGGCAAATCATGTGGTCTCGCAAATTCAGATGCTTCGCTTCTGAAACGCTTCTGGTGTGAGTTGGCGCCATGTGGAGGATGGAACTAAACCTTGTTGGAGCCGTAATGCGTCGCAGACGTGTGAGGTGTTAATGAGGGACTATAAGGGCTTTGATAACTTTCAGCTTGAGAGTATTTTGGACATGACCTAAAGAAGCAAAGAGTTAAGAATATTGAAGAGGTTCTGAGATTACAGGTTATTTCAGTTGTTTGTTGTGTATAGGATCTAGCATACTTGTTGGAATTGATGTCTGTTGATGTCATGTCTGTTGTTTTTGTCATTAAACTGGTGTTTCTGTTCACCCTAGACCTGATGGCGCTGAAAGAAGAGATAGTCACGAGCTGAATAAAATGGAAGAGAAAGATCAGTATGAGAAATGTCATGATTTCATGGTTGGGGTGAAATCTTTTAGTTACTCAAAGACTCATAAAACAGAAACTAGAAACTTTGAAGTCCAGATGAAAGTTAACACTGGAGAGAGCCCTTTCACCTGCCAACACTGTGGGAAGGGTTTCTCACTAAAAGGAAATCTTAAAATTCACATGAGAGTTCACACTGGAGAGAGCCCTTTCACCTGCCAACACTGTGGGAAGGGTTTCTCACTAAAAGGAAATCTTAACATTCACATGAAAATCCATGCTGGAGAGAAGGCTTTCATATGCTCTCAGTGTGGAAAGAGATTTACACAGAAAAATACCCTTAATGCCCACATGAGAGTTCACACTGGAGAGAAGCCTTACACCTGCAAAATGTGTGGGAATAACTTCACGCGAAAAGAAAATCTTGAAATTCACATGAGAGTTCACACTGGAGAGAGACCTTTCACCTGCAAACTGTGTGGGAAAAGCTTCACACGAAAAGAAAATCTTAAAATTCACATGAGAGTTCACACTGGAGAGAAGCCTTACACCTGCAAACTGTGTGGAAAGTGTTTTAAACAGAAAAAGTATCTCAATGGCCACATGACAATTCACACCGGAGAGAAGCCGTTTGTTTGTGATCAGTGTGAAAAGAGTTTCAGGTGTAAAGCGCACCTTGATCTTCACATGAGGAGTCACTCAGGAGAGAACTGTTTTATATGTCACCAGTGTGGAAAGAGTTTCTCACACAAAGGAAACTTTGAGAATCACATGAGAGTTCACACTGGAGAGAAGCCTTTCACCTGCCGTAATTGTGGAAAGAGCTTCACAATTAAAGGAAACCTTAAGATTCACATCAGAGTTCACACTGGAGAGAAACCTTACAAATGTGTTCAGTGTGAAAAGAGTTTCACATATCACACAGACCTAAAACGGCATTTGCAAGCTCACTCTGGAAAGAAAATCCAAACCTTGCCACACTGAGGAAAATTGCAATTTCAACAATCATCTGCGCATTCACTCTGAAGAAAGACAATTCAATTGTGATCACTCTAATTAAAACATCACATTAACACATTCATATGAAAAATCATGTAAATGTGCGAGCCTGATTGTGTTCTTTGTTAAAACCTATTTGGACAGGATTAGTTTTACATGGAGTGGTGGGATTAAAAGGAAAATTACCTCAGGTAATGCTATTCGCGTGCTAATAGACCAGCTGTAAATATTGTAGAAATGTTACATCATTCCTTGTTTAATTCTGTCACATGGTTTTGGGTTATGTTTCATGTTTATATTTTCATATCTTTTATTTTGTATTTCTCACTGTCATGCTTCCTATTTGTCATGTGCTTCCCTTGCTCCTCGTGTTATTCTGCCATATGCGCCCCTTGTGATTGGGTCATATCCTGATTGGTTGTTCTAGTCATGTGTTTTTTGTTCTAACTGGTTCTTTGACTGATTGTTCACAGGAGTTCCTTGTTTGTCATTAGTCTGTTAGTATAAATAGCCCTCATGTTCCTATTGTCTCTTGTTTAGCTTCGTTGCCTGTAACACTGTTGGTGAGTTCTGTGTTTGTGTCCATGTTTAGTTCATGTTTACCAAGCCAAGTGTTTTAGTTTGTATTTAATTGACGTTACTGCAAATAATACTACACAAGTTCACACTGCAACATGTCTCCAGTTGACATTTGTTACAGAAAGCTAGACCGTTAAAATGAACCCAGCAGTGCAGCTCTTGCAGCTCTCTCCGAGAGATTGATCCCTGGAGAGTTATGTGGAGGAGCTTTGCAGAATTTGCTGTCAGGTGGACCCTCAAGGTCCACTTTTTTGCAATGGACTTACTGATCACTGGAATTATCTAATGACCGAGACCACTGTTCCATGGACTCTGGCCCAAAGACTTACTAAGCAGTTCCTCACTTACTGTGGGAAATGCAGATGAGGTACCGCAATCCTACAGTATCCACCATGCCAGAGCCTATTAACGTCATGTCTGCCAAGCAAGAGCCTGTTCACGTCATGCCCGCCAAATTGTCATGCCAATTGTCATGGCTGCCACACCAGAGACTCCCTAGGAAATTATGATGGGGGTATCATGCTCCCAGCCACGGAGGCCAGTCCCAAGCCGACCGTGGCCCACGTGCCAGCAATGGCAAGTCTAGTGGTCTCAGCACTTCTTGTCTTGGGAGTCCCAGATGTCCTACCACCTTCTTCTGCACACTCTGTGATGGGGGTTGCCATCTTGTGTGTTTGGGCTGCACACACTTCATGTTCTTGCTCCACCATGGCCTTGTTCAGTGCTCAACACACTAGGCCCACCAGTGCTCAACTGCCCAAGTCCGCAACTGCACCACAACCCTCTGCTCCAAGGCCCAGGCCCTCCATTGCTCCATCGCCCAGTTTCTACGAATTCACACATTTTCTGTCAGACCTATCGGTCAACATCAATACAGTATTGATTCTCAGAGATTGTAATATTCACACATATAATACAAATGATGCAACTTCTTAGGGATCAAGCAAAGTCACCAGACCCACTCATCATTTTAGCCTTACACTAGAATTAATTACATTGCATGGTATCAATCTTACTGATAGATACTGTATTGCAAATTGATAATATCACTGATCAGGTCATGTGCATTCTGCTAATATTTGAAATGCAATTGTGATTGTACAATTATGATTCAGCCTAAATTATTGTCCCTCAAGAACAACTGCAGTGCTTTACAACTATAGGACAGGAAGAGCAATATTAGCTTATCATTGCATCTGAAACAACATGTTAATTAGATCTGATACCCACTAAATTACTGGAAGAGTTGTTACCTGTAGCAGAACCGGCTCTTTTCAATATTATCAACTCTATCTCTAGGTCATGTCCCAACACCATTCAACCAGGCAGTTATTAAGCCTCTCATTCAGAAACCACAAGTAGACTGTCATGTTTACATTTAGTTCTGCCTATTTTAGTTTTGTTTTCATGACTTTTATTTTGTATTTCTTAAGTTACCTCTTTCTTTTGTGCACCAGTTCCTGTCAGTCATTTGTTACCATGGATTAAGGAAAGATATGGAGATTGCCTCTGTTATCTTTGCCAAAATATGGGATTTTTACAGGCCCTAAGGAGCAGTGATTTTTACTTTTCCAAAAGGAAGAGAGCTAGAAGAGTACATGGAGTTAATCAGAATCACCTACCTCGCCACCTACGATGTCATCTCACTAATGGAGGGGTTCTGGATCGCATTGGAAGATGAGATTTGACCGATAATGCCCTGGGGAAATTCCTGCTGTACTGTGATCGATGACTAGAATTTCGCACTTTGGATAAATGGATTCTCTTTTACCATGGGTGATGTGGAAGAGGATTCCACAGCCAGCATCCAGCTCCACTCAACATCAATCACCATCCCAGAGCCAGACCCAGCACCTACTGTGGTTATAGATCCAGAGCCCACCGCAGACCAAGAGACCCAACTTCTTCCCACCATAAAGATCGAGCCTGAGCCAATGTCTGTTATTGAATCAGAGTCAGCAACCATATCCTTCCTGGAGGAGAAGCCTGAAGTCCTGGCTGACAAGTTGTGTGAGCCAGCCATAACAACTATGCCAGTGTGGATTTTAGCAGAGCTGGATGCAGAGGAATGGCTAGTAGACTGGGAAAAAGAAGTACCTTCATCATCGACCTCAAGTCCTGTCTGTCAGAGAATGTTCTTTTTGCCATCAGTCCTGTCCATCACAGAATGTGCTTTGTTGCCACCATCCATGTTCATCTATGAGTTGTCATCGTCACCGCCATCCTTGTTATGGAGCCTGCTTCCACACCTAGTGTTCTTCTCTTGAACACTCAGCCAAAGCCAGCTATTCCCTCGCCTCTGCCTCCGCTAGCTCCCTTCAGCCCCTCAGACCCACCATCAGCCCTGCCATGCAGCCCTGAGTTCCATGCTCCATCTCATCCCTCTGAGCCCCCAGTTCCACTTTGTCTCCAGCTTCACCCTGGCTCCTCACCCCCTCAGCTTAATCTGGGACCATTGTCCTTCTGGCTCCTCCAGGCTACCTTGTCCCACTGGCTCTGCCCTGGTTAATCATGGGTCCACCATGACCAAGGACTTCTAGGCTGTCTGCTGTGTTTCATTCCTTCTCCCCTACGGCTCAGTCATGCTCCTCCTTCTCTCAGTCCTTACTCATTCCATCACTTAGCATGTTTACAGGCACAATTGTACGCTGATTAAATAATTGAAATAACCTGTTGTCCAGGTTTACATGCAAATCAAGAACCTGACAATGCAAGTAAACTGTGTTTACAAGACTTTATTAAAGTTTTTCTTAGTCGCTTTGGAGCATTTCTCAGATCAGAAATGAAGTTCTCAAAACTACTTGTTCAACCTCCACATCATCTAGT
>NW_015623077.1:46722-47908 GCF_001515625.1 Sinocyclocheilus rhinocerous | reverse complement strand
TTGTATTTAATTGACGTTACTGCAAATAATACTACACAAGTTCACACTGCAACATGTCTCCAGTTGACATTTGTTACAGAAAGCTAGACCGTTAAAATGAACCCAGCAGTGCAGCTCTTGCAGATCTCTCCGAGAGATTGATCCCTGGAGAGTTATGTGGAGGAGCTTTGCAGAATTTGCTGTCAGGTGGACCCTCAAGGTCCACTTTTTAGCAATGGACTTACTGACCACTGGAACTATTTAATGCCTGAGACCACTGTTGCATGGACTCTGGGCCATAAAAATGGGCTTTGCCCACTTACTAAGCAGTTCCTCACTTACTGTGGGAAATGCAGATGAGGTACCGCAATCCTACAGTATCCACCATGCCAGAGCCTATTAACGTCATGTCTGCCAAGCAAGAGCCTGTTCACTTCATTCCCGCCAAACCAGAAACTTCAGCCAATATGGCCGCTACTCCAGAGCCTCTTCGCATTATGTCCGGCTTGTCAGAGTCTCCAATTGTCATGGCTGCCACACCAGAGACTCCCTAGGAAATTATGATGGGGGTATCATGCTCCCAGCCACGGAGGCCAGTCCCAAGCCGACCGTGGCCCACGTGCCAGCAATGGCAAGTCTAGTGGTCTCAGCACTTCTTGTCTTGGGAGTCCCAGATGTCCTACCACCTTCTTCTGCACACTCTGTGATGGGGGTTGCCATCTTGTGTGTTTGGGCTGCACACACTTCATGTTCTTGCTCCACCATGGCCTTGTTCAGTGCTCAACACACTAGGCCCACCAGTGCTCCACCGCCCAAGTCCGCAACTGCACCACAACCCACTGCTCCAAGGCCCAGGCCCTCCATTGCTCCATCGCCCAGTTTCTACGAACTATTTAAACTGAACTGAGCTGGATGATGACATCACTGAATTCAATGATGAACTGCCTTTAACTGAAAATTGAGTGTTTACTATTATCATTTTGCATTATTGACACAATATTTTCCTAATTAATGCTGTACAGTTGCTTTGAAACAATCTGTAATGTTAAAAGCGCTACATAAATAAAGGTGACTTGACTACAGGCCGGCCGATCTGGTTTCGTGGTTAAAGTTAACCTTTTCAACATGTTTCCGTCTTGTTGTTGCTCAGCAATGGCATGGACGCGATGTTGTCTGGGGGTTTGGCAAAAGGAGAGTGGGACGGTGG
>NW_015623077.1:45044-45369 GCF_001515625.1 Sinocyclocheilus rhinocerous | reverse complement strand
GCGGTGCTCGGGGGGGTGACTGAAGGCGGTGACTGTGTAGTTCTGACGTCAACTTTTTACGGAAGTCACAGCGGTTTGTGAAAAATCACAGCTACTTTATGCAGGCTGTGTGTCAGACTGACGCTAGTGGCTGCGGCCTTTAGCCTCCTTGTTAGTGCATCTGCCTCGCACGCCGGAGATCCGGGTTTGAGACCCACTCGGAGCAGCCTCTGGAGCAGAACTGCGATGTATCACCTGCGATTATGAACGCGATATTGCATAGCTTATCAGCAGTGTTGGGGAAAGTTACTTTTAAAAGTAATGCATTACAATATTGCGTTACTCC
>NW_015623077.1:41774-45015 GCF_001515625.1 Sinocyclocheilus rhinocerous | reverse complement strand
GTAATGCGTTATGTTACTTTTGCGTTACTTTTTAAATCTGGGCAGGGCTTGCTTGTTTGTTTTTAAAATAAAAAAGTTCTATTTTTGGCAAATATAAAAGCCTTTCACACCAAAAGTGAAATGAATAAGCCTCAGGCTGAAGGGAAAGTAAATTTACGTCCGTACAGTAGAATGCAGAAGAAGAAATTTCAACACACTTATGTACGGTTGAACTGGATCATCGAAGGTCAGAAGTAAAGTCAAGTCAAGTCAAGTCACCTTTATTTATATAGCGCTTTTAACAATACAGATTGTGTCAAAGCAACTGAACAGCATTAATTAGGAAAATTGTGTGTCAATGATGCAAAATGACAATAGTAAACACTAATTTTTCAGTTAAAGACAGTTTAAACTGGAAAAAAAAAAGTAACTCGCGTTACTTATTTGAAAAAAGTAACTCAGATATTCTCTTGTAAATTAAAAAGTAATGCGTTACTTTACTAGTTACTTGAAAAAAGTAATCTGATTACGTAACTCGCGTTACTTGTAATGCGTTACCCCCAACACTGCTTATCAGTGAACTACATCTCTGTGTGTTAAATGCCGCTCCATCTGAAAGCAATACTCACTTCAAAATGGCAGCAGGGATTCCCCCGAGGGGAAGTGCTAAGAAGAGTTTGTGAGTGTGTGTCTAAAAGTGGAGTGCAATGCAGACAAGTTTGGATCCACATCTAGGGGGTGGAGATGGGTAGGTTTAGGGATATGTAAGGTGGGAGGAGGCCCCCTGGATCTTGTGTATTCGCTAGTATTAGCGTAAATTTAACTTATTTTGTTTCTCTGGAACATGTCTGAATCTTCTGCTTTTTAAATGAGTACTAAATTAATAAATATGATATTAAAAGAATTCACATCACCCTGTTGAAAAAGATTAAATGAAATGTTTGAAAATATTAGGACATTCAAAGGTTTAAATAATCTAACCTTCAATTATTATTTTTCATAAATCTTAAGTAATATTTACCTCCAGTTTACATAAAGTTTTGAAAGTTTGTGTTTTGATCAATTTGGCCTTATGTATAAAGAATTCTGCAAGAATTAATATATTGTTTATAATATCATCATCCATCCTTAATTTTTCAAAATATATATATTTAATTTCTAACAAAGGCCCATGAATAAATTTAATGCACACAAAGACCTCCTTGGTGTCACTTCACTTTCACATCTTCTTGAGCAAATACACACAATATTATGTCACAACGGCTGTCTTGACGAGTATCCAAGTAAACACAGTCGATTATGTCTTAAATAAACATAAAGAGTTAAGAAAGCATTGGATGTGTGTCAGTATAATGGATCCATGGCTTTCTTATACTAGGCTTATAATGTTAATCAAACTACAAAAGAAAACAGAGAATCACTTACTGCTCATAAGTAACTTCTGTAACGTTAGTAGGTAATTGTGTCTGTTTACTCCATACAACACAGTTTCCATAAGCACTAAAATGCTGTTTATTTAGGTAAATTGTATCTTTGTATCTAGCGGTCTCTCTGAGGGCTAAGCCCCTGTGAAGGACGCTTAGAAGAAACTCACCAAGAAAACCCTGACCTGGCAACATCTGGACATCTAAAAGTGTCCTTGCCTTGGTGTGAGGGATCTTTTCATGAGAGCAACACCAAAGTTACCAATATAGTGCTTAGCTGGCAAAATACATCGCCAGGTTGCAGAGATGTTCTCAAAGATGAGGGAAAATAACTATTAAAAACTAATGTCATCATCACTCCCCTAGATTAATGAATGATTAATGTAGTCTATGTGCTTGAAAAGCACTGATATCAAGCCCCCTTTCACCCAGATGTAAGTATTTAGTTATTTTAAATATTTTATTATATGAAGATCAAGAAACTTGAATTTAGCTTGCATTTAGATATAAGCCTGAAGCTTTTGAAAAAAATATCAGTGGTATTGATAGCTCTGGGAATCTGTGATTTATCCTTTGAATCAATCCTTTATCTTGTCATTTGAAGGTCTTTTTTTGTATGTGAATTTCTTTTATTTTTTTTACCGTCTGAACGGGACTTTTATTTTGGTGAAGCGGCTTGACGTCATAAGGCTGCGCCGCACTCCTGCATCTGAGATTCTGCTGAAGAAAGGTTTGTTTACATTTATCAGATGCTTTTATCAAAAGTGACTTACAAATGAGAGCATTCAAATCAACTCACAATTGTTTGTACTCTTTCAGAGATGAACCATGGTTTTACCACAGCATTTGCAGTAAATCCATAGTAAAAACTAAATCAACCATAGTTTTACTACAATAACTATGGTTTAACCACGACTGTTGCAGTAAAACCATATAAGCACAAAAATAACCATTACTACAGCATTTGCAGTAAAACCATAGTAACTACAAAATTGACCACGATTTCAAGAACTACACTATAGTCATGGTTACCACATGTTTACTGTAGTATTACTACAAAATAACTATAGCAGAACCATGACACCAGAACCATGGTATGAACCAAAAAAAAAACCTTGGTTACTACACTTATGGTTGCTACAGTTTTACTATAGTAAAAGCATGGTTAAGTGTTGTATAAATATAAGCACCTTTCACAATAGAGGTGACTAAGACTCGCTGGGTAAGACCATCTTCTGGCAACAAAGTAATGTCCACATGACAGCAGCTCAAAGATAATATAAGTCGTGTTCAGTACTAGTAATTATTTATTTTTATTGCCACGTCAGAATCTAACACTATCTTCATGGCAAAAACTCAGTTACAATAATACAAGAGTTACATAAACAGTACTGTACATTTAGTTCTGGAACTAAAGCGGTGCGAAAGGCCCTAATGTAGTTCCCTGCCTCTGCCTGGACAAGGGATATTACCCTTGTCTTAAAACTTAGTTTATAATATCACATTATTTTAAATAGATATGTAAAAAATATTTATTATAACGCAACTGAGCAGACAGCCCCGATTTAATCTCTGATATTGAACTGTAAATTCCATTATCTTTACAATTAGTTTAGATTTCTTGAGCACTTACCTTGAGTATTGGCATGCTGAACCTCAACGTGCCCGATCAGGATGTTAACTGGTTTTCCCATTCTGATTAGCCGTGCATAAATAATCTGGCACTCCTTCATAGACACATCTGGGTCTCCATCAATCATGAACGATATAAATGGGGCTGAGGCAAGTTCATGCGCTCTTGCTTTTCATTGTGTCTGCAATGACACCGATGAATTGAG